>NC_051178.1:43283541-43423541 GCF_013339695.2 Rhipicephalus sanguineus | reverse complement strand
ATAGGTAATGTGAAATAGTAAAACAAATTTGTTGACTTTTACTCAAAACCACAAATGAACCTTTCGCACTGTTGTTGTAATGCAACTTCATGCATTGACAACTTCATTAATGAGTTACCTCGATACATGATAATGCACCTGCTGCTCGGGATCACTGCAAATTATTGCTTTTCATTGCTGTCACTATAGGAACCAATAGAGTCGGCAGGCAGGGCAGAAAGAGTGGTTCATTTCTTTTTCGGCTTTTGCAGATGTGCAAGCACGTTAACACAATGCGAGATATTTCAAGTGTCGTTTTTATTCCCGCATGCCACATTTAAAATCACAGGCGCAAGAGATTGCGTACACATGACTATGATCGTAGAACCAATTTATCAATTTCAGAGAGATGTGAGGCTTTACTGCTGCACTCACCTTGATCTTCATCTGCACGAACTTGTTCTGGCGGCGTCGCCAGACAGGACGCAGCTGCGTGACTTCTTTTGCGGCCAGAGCTGTTTGAACTTCTAGGTGCTACTCTGGGCACGCAATTTATCGACCTTAGATAATCAGAGAGGTCCTGTAATATTTGCCCCTTCTCTGCATATTGTTCCTTCGTTCCCGACCTGCAAAGCGAAATGCGTACATGTTATAGCAGGCTTGCTGCTCTCTAAAAGACGTCTCTAAATACCCGCTCACGCTAGCGGCACGGCGATGGCTCTAAAAAACGATGCCGAATCGGGACGAATACATTGCTGTAGAAGCTTAAGGACATGAATCTAAAGCAAGTGGAAGCATCGATTCGGAGCTTACAAGCTACAGAGCGCACGGCGGCCACTTGATAGATTCGACGTGGACGACAACAGTTTGCTTTTGACAGTGCGACTATGTTTGTCGGAGGCGCGAACGGCTTAAAGCCTCGCCGGCGAAGCTTGCCGTGCGCGTTGGACAGCTCTCGCGCGGAATTAAATGCTATCTGCGCGGACAATACATAAAAAGTGGTACTTACTTTCTTAAGTTTCTTGTGTCTTCTTGCCTCCAGTAACCGATTAAAAGATCGACACGGTCCTTCAGGCTTCTTAGCGTGAGCTCCCGGCCAAGTACACGTTTCAAGTTTTCAATCACATGAATGCACTGCAAGTCGTCGTTAAAGGGCTTGCTCGCTGCCACTTCTCTTAAAATGGCTAGGTCTTCTTCGGTAGTGAAACAGCGGCGGGGCCTTTTCGCCTGCAGCCGAAGCTGCGCCGCGCTTGGAGGTGCCGCCGAAGACATGCCGCCGTCGCTTGTGTTGGGGGCTGCCATCTTGAAAACGCTCGTCCGCTCGTCCGCTGGGCGCGCTTCGCTGAGGAGACGAAATGAGCGGGTGAGCGACTCGCTCCGTAAAGACGCTCGCTGCCCCGGCGTGCCGCGCATGCGCAGTTCGCCTCCCCGCTCGTCCGCTGTGCGCGCTGGCCCGCTGAGCCGCGTAGCTATTACTCTCTATTGTCAACAACTATACAAACCTTCGCCTTTGCTCTTTTTCTCTCTACCCAGCTTCACCCTCTCTACGACGCTACCCCTTCTCTACCAGACTCAAATGGCTACACTAGGGTTCCCTCTCGTCATGTTTCACTCTAGCAGCTGGGCTAGAAGGTGCGAAAGATGGACCCCCTGGGATTTTCCTCGGCTTAAACAACTCCCAAGGTCAATGCAACTGGTAGCGAAGCTTGCATAGAAGCCCATACGTTCAGAAAAGTGCCGATCATCAGTTGCTCATGGGGCATAACGCCATCTGTGTGAGGAGAGAACACTTCCGTTGGAAGAAACAATAAAGCGGATGTGACGCAATATCCGGTTAAAAAAACGACGTCATTTTGTTAGCACTAGAGCGAAGATTGACCTAAAAAACACCAGGTCTGCGCGGAAAGCGCCGCACAGTCACAGCGTAAGCCGCAAGAGGGGCATTTCTAGAAGCCGTTGTGAACTCTCTTGGGGCTACTAATACTTGTAGACTAGCAAGGTACCCACTACGCCATAAATCATAAGTTTTCTGTAGTTGGGCAGCAACCACCACGCCATTATTTGTCATTTTGCGGAGAAGCGAGGTACCAGCTGCACATCTGTAAGGCATTATGTGTACTTTGTTGATGCGACGGCTGATAACGATGAATAATTATGGCTGAGCCCTTTGTAATGGGTTGGAAGCGTTAAAGGACCCGCTAGCTACGTTCATAGGTCGGCAAAAAGTTGGTGTTTACTCAGACTCACTTAAGAAATATATTTTGCTCTCAGTGCTCACTCGGACTCAGACTCACGAAAAGTTTTCTCAACTAGACTTACTCGGACTCGGACTCACTAAAATTTTTCCCAACCAGACTCAATCGGACTCAAACTCAGTGGCACATTACTCAGCCGAACTCACTCAGACTCACGGCTTGAGCCTATTCTGAGTGAGCCGACTCGTGAGTCCGTTACGGTAAAATGTACTGTTTCGACCATGGTGTCAATGCTGTTTAACGCCAATATCTCACATAATCAGAGCCGTGGGATGTGCCATTCGATCGTGTATCGCCTTCTCCGAGTTATCAGTGGTTTCAGTTCAGTACAAACATGTTTATGAAATACGCGACTCACACGAGATATTTATATTAACTTCCCGTAGAAGATCTTGCGGGGGAAGTCATGGCACCCGCCCCCCACTCCCAACGCGCGCCTCTAATCAATAAATATTGAGATAGTGCATGAATGCTTAAACTTGGCAAAAAACAGCGCAATATTGCTAGAGGACACAAGACGAAGAAGGCACGACAACAGCGCTGATTTACAACTGATTTTATTTTGACATGTGGGCACATATATATACCTTAACAGTCAAATAGAAAGAAAAGAAACATGGTTCACTGGTGCCCCTATCTCATCGACATGCTTCAGCACTGAGCGCCACAAGCACGTGCTGTACATAACACCTTCGGTTCGAAAAATCTCTTTCCTTCATTGACAGGGATAGAGATGGCATGCTCGCACAGTTATTCTTAACACGTTCTATATCTGCAGCTTCGTTAATTTCCCTAGTTCTATATTCTTTGTTTCTTGCTACAACTTTTGTTTCGGAAAAGATTGGTCTGCACCCACAATCTCTGCAATGGAGGCCTAGGTGGCCACTTATTGTTCTATCTATATTGTAGTTATGCTCCTTCAGTCACTCATTGAGGCATCTGCCTGTTTGCCCTATATATTTACTTCCGCAGGACAGTGGGATTGAATAAACAACACCCTCAATGCAGTTTACAAACTGGTTTACATGCTTTATGGGATAGGACGGTTGCTGTCTTTCTCTTTCGTTCACTTTTGAACACATTGCGGACAGTTGTTTAGGCGTAGAAAATATAACTTCTAGATCGGCGTGTTTTCCTATCTTCTTCAAGTTATGCGCTAGTCGGTGGATGTAAGGTATGACGGTTCTTTTTCCCCCTCATTCTGTTGTTTCTTCTTGGCCAGAATGTGGTCGGGCTTTCACTACCAAAGGTGGACTTGGGCAGCACCACAAACGTGTGCACCTTGAGGCATATAACGTCGGCCTCAACATCGAACGATCCAAACCAAGATAGACACGGGAGGAGAACTACATCATGGCGAAATTTGAGGCGGAGCTACAGACAGAACATATGCAATATCAATGAAAGGTTGGCACGACGGTTCCCGAATAGGACGTTTGATGCCATAAAATATCATCGCCGAGGCCAAAGATATCGAGACCTGGTTAGGGAGTTGTTAGAGGCGGCAACAGCTGCATCAAGGCGGGAGGCTCTGCATGGGCCCGAGTGCAATGGAGCTGAACAGGAGCAAACAAGCGAGACAGACCAAGATACGATTAGCGAGGTTAAACGAGAGCTCTTTAACCTCACCCAGTATCCACCCCCCAGATCCTGCCAGGCGGCAAGGCTGTGGGAGAAAACCAAGCGGTACCTAGAGGGGCAGGTGGTGACTCGGCGACTGAATGTCTACCTTCGGGATGTTTTCTCTGAAGACCTCCGAGGTGTCTGCAGAGCACCCCAGCGGCCGCAAGGTGAGAGGAAACGTCAGAGGAAGAAGAGGAAGTATGCAGAAAAAGAGCGCCTCTTCAAGCAAGCGCAAACCCGATGTGCTCGAAAAGTCCTCGACGGATCAGTGAAATCTGGTGTCACGGACCCTACAGACTTCCTGATACGGTGGAGACAAGTAATGGAAGCTCAACAGAATGCGAGAATCTTGCCTCGAGTTGACAGCCCCACAGCCAAATTTAACCCGCAGAGGCTGACCACTGCTGCTGAAATCAAATCAGCAATGCTTCCTACCAACTCGGCTTCCGGACCCGATGTTTTCCCGGCGAGGAAACTCCGCAACGTACCAATAGTACTCCTCTGTGTTCTCTTGAACATATTGATGCTGCAGAAGCGGTTGCCAATATTCTTGTGCCAAGACAGGACCATCTTCATACCCAAGAAGTTGAATGCATCGCAACCCGGGGACCACCGGCCGATCAGCATCTCGCATGTGTTGGTGAGACTCCTCCACAAAGTGTATTTTCGGCGTCTCTTGTGGCACGTAAGCCTCGACGAGCGGCAAAGAGCTTTCATACCGGCAGATTGGTGTGCGGAAAACATTATGTTGCTTGCTACGATAATTGATGAAGCAAGGAGGCAGCAACGTGCTCTCTGTATGGCCTCGGTTGACATAGCTAAGGCGTTTGATCGGGTAGTTCACCCGGCAATACTGCGGGGCCTACGGAGGAAGGGTGTACCCGAGGACTTTGACTCATACATAGCAGACTTTTATGAATGTCCTCCTCTGTACTCACATTTCAAGGAAAGCCTCCTGGTCCACCAAGCCGCAGGAGTACGTCAGGGTGACCCACTTTCGCCCTTGCTTTTCAATCTTGTATTGGACGAATTCCTTGAAGACCTTGACCAGCAGCTAGCATTCACAAGCCAGAACCTGGAGGTCTCAGGTATGGCTCTTGTCGACGACCTGATTCTGGCGGCGAGGAGCCCAGAAGGTCTGAGAATGCACCTAAAGAAGCTGCAGGATTTCTTGGATGCCAGAGGCCTGAGGGCCAACGCCAGCAAGTGCTCTACATTGGTCATCCTGCCATCAGGGAGAGAAAAGAAATCGAAAATCTGCACAGACTAGCGCTTTGAATTGCATAGAGAGCGCCTACCACCCACAACTGTCACTTCGGTATGGAAATACCTTGGAGTCCACTTCACGGCGACCGGAAGATCGGAAGGTGGTGCAGTGAGACACCAGCTGGAACTCCTCTTAGAACGTACGGGAAAAGCACCCCTAAAGCCACAGCAGCGCCTTGTCATCCTACGGTTCTATCTGCTGCCACGCCTTACCCACAGACTAGCACTCGGCCCAGTATCGGCCAAAACACTCAGCTTATACGACAGAACCATACGAACTCAAGTGAGACGATGGCTGGCATTATCGCACGATGTGCCAGTTGGGTTCTTCTATGCCCCACTAGGAGAAGGAGGTCTGGGAATCCCGTGTGTGAGGACAAGTGTGCCGGGCCAACGCCTCGTCTGCAGAGACTGGAGCAATCCACTTGCCCAGCAGTGGTGGAAGCCGGGGGTATGCGTCTGGTGACGACCTCACTGACGCAGGCTTAAAATATGTGCACGTTCAAGAACACCCGAATAGCCACAGCGAAAAAGCCTTCGGGTTTCTGGACAGGTCACCTGCACAATTCATTTGACTGCAGACCCCTGACGGGATGCAGCAATGCCAAAGGCTCGACCTGGTAGCTACGAGAAGGGACCAATTTCCTCAGAGGACGTGAATTCATTGACCTAGTCCACTTCCACATCGCTGCGATGCCCAACCTCACAAGGTTGAAGAGGGGCAGGAACGTCGACAAAAAGTGCAGAGCAGGCTGTGGCTCGGACGAATTACTCGGCCATATTTTACAAAAATGCCACCGGACACATCACACTCGCATTGCCCGGCATGACAACATCGTCACACACGTGGCTAAGAGACTGGAAGAGAACGGATGGACTGTCCGAAATGAGGCTCGTTTTAAGACATCACAGGGAACCCAGATACCGGACCTCATGATTGTCCGCGACCAACAGCCCCCAATACTCGACGCCCAAGTTGTGGGAACAAGGCTGTCTCTCTCTGAGGCCCACAGACAAAAGCATGTGCTTATTTCCCTTGCGGAATCAGTTCTAAAAAAGATAAAGGAAAACAGAAAGGATGGCCAAGAAGAAACAACAGAAAAAAAGGGGAAAACACCGTTATACCTTACATGCACCGGCTAGCGCATAACTTGAAGAAGACAGGAAAGCACGCCGATGTAGAAGTATTCTCTGCGCCTAAAAACTGTCCGCAATGTGTTCAAAAGTGAACGAAACAGAAAGACAGCCACAGTCCTGTCCCATAAAGCATGTAAACCAGTTTGTAAGCTGCATTGAGTGTGTTGTCTATTCAATCCCGCTGTCCTGCGGAAGTAAATCTATAGGGCAAACAGGCAGATGCCTTAATGAGCGACTAAAGGAGCATAACTACAATGTAAATAGAGCAATTAGTGGCCACCTAGGCCTCCATTGGAGAGATTGTGGACGCAGACCAATCTTTTCCGAAACAAAAGTTGTAGCAAGAAATAAAGAATATAGAACTAAGAAAATTATCGAAGCTGCAGAGATAGAACGTGTTAAGAATAACTGTGTGAGCATGCCATCTCTAACCCTGTCAATGAAGGAAATAGATTTTTTGAACCGAAGGTGATATATACAGCACGTGCTTGTGGCGCTCAGTGATGAAGCACGTCGATGAGATAGGGGAACCAGTGAACCATGTTTCTTTTCTTTCTATTTGACTGTTAAGGTATATATATATGTGCCCACATGTCAAAATAAAATCAGTTGTAAGTTGGCGCTGTTGTCGTGCCTTCTTCGTCTTGTGTGCTCTCTCAATTTTGCGCTGTTTTTTGCCAAGTTTAACCATGAACCAACAAGCCCAAGCCTCGACCATAGTAAGCATGAATGCTAGTGTGTTGAGATATAAGAATAGACTTGAGTATAAACTTAAGCATATATATATATATGGCTGATCGTAACGCTGAACATGAACTAATTGGACCGCAGATCAGCAATACCAGGTGGAATTCACACAGACTCATTCAAGAAATATATATTACGCTTAGGGCTCACTCGGACTCAGATTCACGAGTAATATTGCGATAGCAATTATGTGAACAATTTAGCGGACTTTGCCGTCGCCGTCATGTCCCGGATGTGTATATGTATGCACATATATAAAAATGCACATAGAAAAATAAGGCAGAACAAAAAAATCTGCAGTACCCGACCAGGGATTCGAACCAGCACCCTCGCTCCCCAGCGCGCTACCTTAGACAACTCAACCACACGCCACGTATGCGCCGACGAAATAACGGCGGGCTATTTATGTTCACCACTTACAGCTGGTGGTACGCCGATCTCGGAGGAGCTTGAGCGTGTTTTCTACTACGCAACGCTCCTACGTTTTGCTTCATTCTGAAAACTGCCCTTGAGACGCGCACGACAAAGTGGCCCCTTTCTATACCCACTCGTGATGTCGAACAAAAAAAAAAATAAATAAAGAGCACCGGGCACAGCGGGACGGTTTTTTTGCAGGTCGAACCGTTTCGCCCACGTGACTATTGCGACGACGTCACCGTCTGCGTCACTGACGACGCGTCGTCTATGGATTTTCGATCGTGGCGCCGTCACCATCACTTTAAAGGGCCATTTTCCTGTTGCTCAGTGAAGGCCCTCTGCGCCCTTCGGGCGCGGAAAACTAATCGTGGCTTCGCCCTCGTTTCGCGAATGCGGCCATTTTGCTAACGCTCAATGGCCGGTTGGCAGGGTCTCCGTCACGCGCTACTGGCCGCTGTCGCGGCTACGCGCTGTTTAGCCCGCGCGCCAGCCCCTTCGTGGCAGGCGCTCGTCCGTGCCAGCGTCCGTGGTGTACCCGTGTCACTGGGGCGCACGTAACCCACGAGCCGCTTCGCGCTTCTCGGGTAACAGACTAATGCAACACCAAACAATACTTTGCCGGAAAAAAGAAGAAAAAAAAACGGCACAGCAGCGAGGTTCGAACCAACGTCCTCGCAGTTTCGAGCACGACACGTTAACCGCTGCGCCACTAGGGCCAATCGGTTGGCTTCGCACGGAAAGCCTGAAAAACGCGCCCGACAATAACGTGAAGCGTCGTCAGTGACGTAGACGGTGACGTGGTCGCAATAGTCACGTGGGCGAAACGGTTCGACCTCCAAAAAAACCGTCCCGGGCGCAGCATGTGTCAATGCCCCCGTGTGGCAAGAGACGAAGAGGGGTCACTCCACGCGCCGCAGTTTAAAGGAAAAGAATATACAAGAGCGCCTCATTTTCCATTGTCGACATGTAGTCTTGGCCAATGCCCCAGAGTGGGTATGTGCAATAATTTTGAGGAAACAAACAAACAAACCAACAAACAAAAAGATATTGTCGACACTTGCAGCGCGTTTCTCAAGCACAAAGACGTAGCAACTGTAACAGTTAGTTCACGCTGGTCCTGTGTATATCTGTGCATTCATTTCGGGCGTCCTTCTTTGTGCTTCAGCGGCGCGCTGCAAGTATCAAGCTGCTTGTAGTTCACATATATCTCGTATCTGTTAACACGAAAGTGTTTGAAGCCGGAGTCCACGAAGACTTCAGTGACGTATTTCCGTCACGGAAATGACGTCGAAAAAGTTTACACGATCCGATGGCAACAAAAAATCACAGCATATCCACGGAGTGAATGATGATGAGTGGGCGAAGCTGCGGAGGTTCATCGGTAAACCGTGAATCTTCCGTGAATGCTGCCCAGTACATCATCACCGACGTGAGATCGGGCGCGTTTATACTAAAGGTTCGATGAGTTATGACGACTTGCAGCTCACTTCAATTTTACATGTACGCTGTGAGTTTTCATTGTTTAGAAAACCATTGCTTTAGAAAAATCTGGCGTCTTTCGTTAAGCAGCTGGCGTCTTTTCGTTTTGCTTTAGAAACATCTGGCTTTCTTTCGTTTTGCTTTTACAAAACATCTGGCGTCTTTCGTTGGTTTATTTCATCAATCAACGGCGTTTTGAACAAAATTTTATTGTTTAATCACGCACAGGAGAAATCTCACCAGGCACTACCTTGGAGGTAAACAATGGCTGCTAATGGGAATGAGAGACAGAAGAAGTCGGCTTTTAGCTAACACTTACACTTCTACTTCTACTAACGTTTCCTACTGGAACATGCCCATGGCTACTAATAGGGAATGAGAGACAGAAGAATTCGACTTTTAGTTAACGCGCACGCTGCGAATTTTTTATTGTTCAACAACGCACAGGAAAAATCTCCCACCGGCACCACCTTGGAGGTCAAAGCGTAAGACTTGTTACGGACTACGACTACTACTACTACTACGACGACGACGACTACGAGGGATGAACGGGTGCCGCCTTAAGGAGCTTCGCCCCTAAAAAATGGTTCCGTCAACGGGCATCAAACCCACTATCACTCGGTCCGCAACAACAGATGCCTGACACGCTATCCACCGCGCCATGGTCACAGACTCTGGAGGCTTTACAAACGCGCCTTTATCTCTACCACTCTCCCGGTCGGCTCGGTGGTGTTGACCTCTGGGAGCAGTAAAGTAAGGTAATTCGTCATTACTGTGGCCTCCGCGATTAGCACCTTCAACGCGTTACACGTCCGTCCCATTCGGCGCTTTTTTATAGAAGTTAAATTTTGCCAGTGCCTTAACGCACCGCGACGTGGGGATCGTAGCCTAACTGTCGTAAAAGCGTCGGCCTCGCTCATAGCGTCACGCTAATTCAAACCAAAAACTAGCTCTGCGACGCGCGCCTGCATCACCTTGCTGTAACACCGCGTTCCCCGCTCATGCGCTCGCCCCGAGAAAAATCGCGGCCGGGCTACCGGGGCGGCACGACGCGTTTTGCGTTTTCCTCTAGTCTGGCCGTGGTGTTCAATCACATTTTAACATGCCGCAGGATGGTGACATAGTTCTGCGTCCAATGTGCGACGCTCTTCTGGCTATCACACCTCGTTCTCTGATTACGCTTTCACCGATAACTACTACAGCTACCACAAGGGTCTGTTTAATCAATTAACATGGACGTTAGTCGTCGGGATGGAGATGTGCCACCAATCATCAAAGTGAGTACATCCACGTTAAACGGCGCAATAGCTGCCAGGCATCAATATACATTGTACAAACTCTCTTATATCAATGTACACTAAACATTCAGTTACTTCTGTAAGGGCACGCTTTACTTTTGTGTTTTTCCGATTCCTATGACAGAGGGATCAACCATCTTTTTACATATCTCGTGTGAGATTCCAATTTCTTGCTATCGCATTCATTGCTTCGCCTTTGCGGCAAAACTGTGCTTCTTTTCCTCAACCGGACTCACTCAGACTCAATAAAATTTCCTCAGCGTGTCTCGCTCGGGCTGAAACTCACGAAAATATTACTTACCCGGAATCACTGAAACTCCGACTCATGGCCCGATCCGAGTCTGAGTGAGTCGACTCATGAGTGAGTTTGCCGACCAGTGGTTACGTTATTCGCATTGTGTGACGCCTGGTCAATATTTCACTCTCTCACCACGCTGTATAACATACGTTACGTGAGAAAGAGAGAGGGAACGAATCGATAAACTTTAATAAAAGTCCGGCAGTTTCCTTAAGGCGAGGCG
Source organism: Rhipicephalus sanguineus (assembly GCF_013339695.2). Taxonomy (NCBI): domain Eukaryota; kingdom Metazoa; phylum Arthropoda; class Arachnida; order Ixodida; family Ixodidae; genus Rhipicephalus; species Rhipicephalus sanguineus. The sequence goes on along the minus strand of NC_051178.1, from coordinate 43,412,819 downwards.
GGGGGAAGAGGGGATTAACCCCTGTCCCGTCCCACCCTTCGTCGCTGCCGCTGGGAGGCGGCACTCACCAGCGACAAGCAGACCGTCCAACTTTGGGCCGTTCGGCAGGCCGAAGATGCCGCCTGGGTCTAGGACTTCGAGCCGTCACCTGACGGCATCATCATCATCGAGTGAGAGGGAAAGAACTTTATTGAGACCCTCAGAAAATGAATAATGGGGGCCTTATAGGCTTCCTTGACCACTAATGCACTTGCGAGGAACCCACTACGGTATAAATCATAATATTTTTTTATGAAGACGGGAAGCAACCACTATGCCACTTTTTTATGCATACTTTGTGGATCCTGTCATCATACCTCCCTCTTTCTCTTTCTTTCCCCTTACGAGCTAGAGAGAGAGAGAAAACTTTTATTTGTGCAGGCCTAAAGGATCATCCTCGTTGGGTGGAGCCCTTAGTACAAGCTAGAAACCCGCTTTCCAGGCCGACCTCTCCTCCTTCTTGTCATTAAACATCTTCTTCTTCTTCTTGATACTTCACTATGTGACAATGAAGAAGTATGGAAGATCCCTCGAGATGTGCCTGCAGGAAATGTGTCAAGTCAGAATCTTAAGATAGAATTCGATTAGATTTTCCCCTATAAGCCTACATTTCAATCATACAGGGTATTAAATAGTCGGCTGCAAGATTATCTTGCACACGCGGAAACAAAAAATATAGTAGCCACGAATGCTACTGTAACTGACGGAAAGGCAGGCGTAGGTATTTACTACCCTGCGCTTGGCTGGTCATTTTTACTAGGACTGCCGGAATTCACCCGTGTTTTCGAAGCGGAACTCTCGGCAATTATAGTAGCGCTGTGCAAGCTAGCTTTGAACGACCATTGCGCAATAATAATAACAGATTTCCTGTCAGTATCTACGTCTCTAACAGCTTCATCAAAATCAATTGCCTTAAAGACGCTCCTTACGCTAGTTCCTCCACAGTTGAAACTCTTGAAATTATTATGGGTGCCTGGCCATTGTGGATTAGAAATAAATGAAATGGCAGACACAGTAGCGCGAGCGGCATTGAACAGTCCAATAAGTTCGGTCCTTCCTGTAGCTGCCAGCATAACTGCGATTATGTATAGGAAATTTTCCCTTCGTACAGACGCCATAGAACCAATAACTTCATGGACAGAATTTAGACATTTAAAATTTCCATGGAAAATCTAGTGGTACACTTGAAAGTAATATTAACTAGATTACGATGCCGAGTGCCCCCGTTGAATCTATATGCACACAGGGCTGGTCTGGCGATATCTCCCCTGTGTCAATTTTCTTCAGAAATTGAATCAATAGAGCTATAATTTTTATCGTGTCGCCGCTATTATTACAAACAAAAAGACTTCTTGAAACTCAATGTGCTAAGCTGGGGATAATCTTAACAACAAACGCTATACTCACCTTAGCTGCTTCGGATTTCAGCGTGAGCTACAGGAATGTTTTCGATGCTCTTTGTGCTTTCCTTCATGAAACAAAACGAATGCCTGTTTAACTTCCTTATTGAAAACGTATTCTGATAGCAGCAATGAATCAATAAGAAAAAAAAGTCATTAAAAAAGAATAAGACGTTCGGTAACACATTAATTTCATTATTCTAATTTCTAGTTAGGATGAGAAGTCTGAGCTGAATGTACAAATAATTATTGCACTCGTTCTTTTATAGGTTTGCTTGTTTTTTGTAGTAAATCATTAGTTGTAACTTTGAAAATTAATATAAACAATTCTTGGCCAGTCCCCCAATGTAGGTATGAGCCATGTGTAGAGGCACATCATCATCAACATCATCATCATCATCACCCGGCTTTACAATGGGTTGGAAGCATTCAACAACCCACTCGTTGCGCAGTTGGCATTGTGTGACGCCTAGTTACAGAATTCGCGTTGCGTGACGCCTGGTTTTTACAGCGAAAGCTGTTATGAGATCATTTCACCGGCCCTTTTTGGCGCCGTAGTTGTCCGCCGCCGCCGCCGCTGCTGCCGCCGCCGCCGCTGCCGCTGCCGCCGGTGTCCGTAATCAGTATCGCTCGAAATAAGAAAAAAAAGAACTAAGTAAGAAAAAAATTCCAGGATGGAACGAGGTTCGAACCTGGGTCCTCTGCGTGGGAGCCCAGTATTCAACCTCTGAGCCATCCCTGTGCTTGAAACTGCTTTGTAAAAAGGTTCTATACAGGCTTCATGTCGGGAAGGAACCACATTAGCATATGCAATATAGCGTGGTAGAAGAGTAAAATAAGTGCCAAGCGTCGCACAACGAGAATTCTGTTACAAGGCGTCACACAATGCGAATTGCGCAACGAATAGGTTGTTGAATGCTTCCAACCCACTACAAAGGGCTCTGCCATAATTCTTCATCGTCATCAGGCACAGCATCAACAAAGTGCGCATAATGCCTTACATGCGTTTAGCAGGTACCACGGCTCTCCCTAGAATGACGAAAATGGCACAGTGCCTGCTGCCCTACTTCTCAAAAATTACAATGATTTATAGCGGTTCCCAGGGAGTGGCCAACGTCGAGAAAAGGAAAGTCTTTCATTTTCGATTTCTCGGAACGGCTGTTGCGACGTTATACAGAACGCCGCTCTTCCAGCTTTCGCTGTGACTGTGCTGCGGTTTCAGCGCAGGCCTGGCGTTTTATTTCACGCTTCTACCACGCTATACTACATATGTTAATGTGGTTGCATCCCGACATGAAGCGCGTGTAGGGTTTCTTGAAAAGGGGTTTCAAGCACCGGCATGGCACTGCTTTTTTTAACAGTGTTTTATGCCGGGGACCACCACAGCTCTACCGACGTATTTCCGTCAAGGATATGACGTTGTAAAATAAAGACTTACAGTTGGCAACAAAAAACACCAGAAGAAAACGTTCCGTCACCGGGAGTCAAACTTACGACCTCTTGGGTCGTAAGTTCGACCAAAGAGGTCCAAGTTATTTGGACCAAGGAGGGTTAAGTTATTTAAAGAGGACCAAGTTCTTTGGTCGTAAGTTTTGGTCAAACTTACGACCAAAAACAAGGCGCGCGGCGCAGGAAACAGTTTGAAAATGTAAATGGTCGTTTGCGTCCCATTTCTATGGAGCTTCGCTCACCGGTTGTATTCGTACACGGAACAACTGCTCGTTTTTTCACAACTACCCTACGAGCGCGCCTGACGGCACATACATAACACCGGAGCTCAGTGAGGTGCCACCCGGCAACACGATGATGAAACCGAAACTCGCGACAAGAAATACATCACGACGCAGCAATGACCTTCTGCGTGCTGGACGCGTCGATTATTGTCGTAAAGCGCCACGTAAAGTGCGACGTCTGGTGAATTCTGTTGAGTCGTGACCGGTGATGAGGCCACTGTCGAAGTTCCTTGTCGGGGATATTCGACGTTAATAATATCTGGGGTTTAACGTCCCAAAATCACGATATGATTATGAGAGACGCTGTAGTGGAGGGCTCCCGAAATTTCGACCGCCTGGTGTTCTTTAACGTGAACCTAAACCTAAGTACACGGGCCTCAAACATTTTCGCCTCCATCGAAAATGCAGCAGCCGCGGCCGGAATTCGATCCCGCGACCTTCGGTCCAAGAGTCGAGCGCCATAACCAGTGGACCACCGTGGCGGAGCGGGGATATACGATGTTATTTTACTTGTTCGTTTTTGCCTCTTTCCGCTTTTTTCATGCAGGCCTTTCAATGTGTCCGCGTTTCTTGTAGTAGTTGCAGGAAGCTGCCTGAAACTTGCAAGTGTCCGCGCTTTGTTGCGTGTCACAACGCCAACAGCGTTGTTTCTTCTTTTAGGCAGAGGCACTTGAGTGACCTTGATTTTCTGTCTTGCAGATACTTGTGCAGGCTTCGTGAATCTCTTTGAAATCCTTTCCTGATCTTCGACGGCGTTTTCCGTTCGCCGAGCCATGTCAAAACCTTTCTTGAATGTCAGGTCCTTTTCTGCCAACAGTCGCTGCTGGACCTGCTCGTTGCGAAGACAGCAAACGAAACGATCCTGCAGCATTACATCAAGAAGCAGCATTGTGAGATTCGCCGCAGTTTCTGCGCTTGTTCCAAAAATGCAATATGCTGCTAACTTCTTAAGCGCTGTGACGTAATCACTGACCGTTTCGTCGTGCCGTTGGTCACGTCGTTGGAAGCGTGGCTGGGCTGCTTGGGTTGAACGATGGCGCAGACGACGTCTTAGGTCTGTTCCCCGCACAACGTTAACAGATGAGCACGTTTCTTGAAAGCGTTTGTAATGTCGTTAGCCTCGAAGAACTGCAACCACCCATACCAAGATTTCCAGAAGCCGGAGCTGCCACTGAATTCGGGTAGCCGACCAAAGTCAGGCGTTACCATTTCATTCCGTTCCTTGACGTCGGTGAAGTGCCGGTGAGTCCAGAGCCTTCCTCGTGGCCAACTGTTAAGTCTGTACAGCCGCTTGTGGCTGCCATCGATTTATTTAACACAAGAAAACATGAATACGTTAACAGGCGCGGCTTAGGCGTTGGAATCGCAACCCGCTAACGGTCGACACAAGAGTGGCGCTCGTGCCACAGCCCCAGTGCATTCGCGCGCGCGCTCTGTTGTGATCGTCGTCCAGCGAGACATGCCAATGGCATAACGCAACGTCACGCATCGTCCAACTGACGCTACAAAAATTGAGGTCCTGTGACGCAATGAGTAGCATCCGTTCAATGGCCAATCGTGTTTCAGATACGGTGGCTCGTCGTCAAGCAAGCAGTATTTTCGATAAGCCGTAACTTGACGGTACGCAAAGCCTAGTGCCATATTTCGCTTTCGTTCTTCAGCGCAAACATTTATTTCTACGTCGTAGAGTACGCCGAAGCACTTCTTTGAAAAAACATTAACAATTTTTTGTTATGTTACGTCATCTGAAATTCCCGTGTCGCAGAGCCACATCACGAATGACCTCGCGTGGCCGATCTAATCAGGCAGCATTGCGGCATTTCACAACATGGAGGAATTCGGCAATGTCGAGAATAGCAAAGTAGCTATTTGTGCGAGTCAGTCGAACTTCATTACAAAACGGCGCACACACACGAACAGCGCTCGTGTCGTCGGCTCTTCCTTCTTTTGTATTCACGTGTGTGCCCTGTTTTGTGATCATGCGCCCCTTGTTTCATCAGCAAAAACTGTTACCAGCGCTCGGCGCAAGCTGCGCTGCAATGTTTAGGAAGCTTCGCGATTGGTTCATAGTGCTCTTTTAAGATTACACGCATGGCGCAAGTAGCGTAATTTATTGGGGAGCTTACGCGATCACGAGCGATAATGCTGGAAGGTTAGATCGCTGATGTATACAAGACGACGTGTTCCGCCGACGATCAGATTACTGACAGCCCGCGACTCTCATCGTCGCTATACTCAAGAGCACAACAACCGAGTCATTATAGCTTCCTCTAATCGGAATGGAACGAGTCGCAGCTTTTGTGAACATGGTCATATGCTTTAAAGGGACACTGAAGAAAAAATACGAATTTTCTAGTAAATTATGCGTTCATAATATCTGGGGCTTAACGTCCCAAAACCACGATATGATTATCAGAGACGCCGTAGTGGAGGGCTCCGGAAATTTCGACCACCTGGGGTTCTTTAACGTGCACTTAAATCTAAGTACACGGGGCCTCAAACATTTTTGCCTTCATCGAAAATGCAGCCGCCGCCGCCGCGATTTGATCCCGCGACCTTCGGGTCAACAGTCGAGCGCCTTAACCACTAGACCACCGTGGCGGGGCTAAATTATGCGTTCAAGATACCAAAAACACCGCGCTTGCTGGAAGAACACGCTTCGCAAGCGGTAAAACGCGCACAAAGAAAATGCGGGTCGCGGCGCCACATTGAAGTTCCCGCGCCAGTCACCGTGCTGTTATAGATTTCGACGGCATTTATTAGGACCTACGCAGTTCATAATCGGTAAAAATGAAGTCAACTGTCGCCGTTTGTGAATGAGAACACGGGAGCGGGTCGCCGGCGCCCTGTGGTGGCGGCTGCCTAAGCGCCACCAGCCGACAGCTAAAGAAAGCAGGTCCACTTCTGGCGCCACCGCCCGTTGCGAGACCGGAGCGGGAACGTAATCTAGGAGCGCTTATCCAACGGTCATTACTCGTTATTTTGTTTGCCAATAGATGACGACAAAATCGGACGTGCTTTCTTTAGCAGTAGGTTGCTGGTGCTGTAGGCAGCCGCGGTAGAGCGCAGGCAGCGCGCTCGCGTGTTCCCTTTCACTAACAGCGACAGTGTACACTGTCTTCTAAGCGAGCCAGAGACTTGACATACCAAGTTGCAGAGGATTTAGTTAAGGCAATATGGCCGAACTACGAAAAAAAAACAGTGAAATCGGCCATGTCATTGTTGGCTATTTGGTAGAGAAATTTAAATGAGAAACTTTTGATATTGATTTTGTCATTTGTTATAATAAAGCTATCGTGCTTTAATTAATGACACTAGAGTTTTCAAAGTACAATTTATCAGTCTAAGCTAATTTATTGTTTCAATTTCGTGCCCTTTTAATAAGAGCCAAAAATTCGCATACATACATATATTCCGATGCTCTGTTCACGAAAAAGCTTTCCATACAAAGAGTTGCCTCCACACAATTGTGTTGTACTCGTAACGTTGTATTCGCAGCAATCTAGGTTTAATGACACGAATTGAATATCGATGTATAAACATGCAACACTACATATTGCATTCCTTACGTAAACAAACAGTAGACTCGTCTAAAACACGAGCCAAAGTAACCTGAACAAAACATTCATCAATAGGTTACGATAACATTACACCGATATTTGTACGCGTCGTAACAGCTCTGGCGCGTTTAACGATAGCGCCCCTCTGATATTTTAGAGAGAGGTAGTCTTATAAGTCTCATCGCTTATGACAACATGCATGGAGCCCATGCGCTAAGCAGCGGAAATCGCAGTGAACGGTGCTTCACATCAATGGTCGCTCTCTCAAGGTCTTATGTAGGCAACGAGTATTTCGTGCAGACTAAAACGACCGCTTCACTGCCACTCTATGTCAGCCGCGGTGGTGCGGCTGGGCACGTTGGTGTCAGTCATGACGGTCTCGTGCAGCTTGCTGAAGAGGATACGACGCGTGCGCATGGGGGACGTTGGAACCACGGACACCGTGACGTCGCCGGAGGCCGTGTTCAGCATCTGCATCACCTGCTCGTGCGTCAGGCCCTCTAAGTTGACGCCATCGATTTGAGACAACACGTCTCCGGGGTACACCGTGTCATTGCTCACAGGCGTCACGTCAGCGTGCTGCAAGTACGTAGCAAATTGAGCTCACAGACTGCGGAACTTGCGTCCGGGCCTGGCTTTGCGGCGCCGGCTCTTGTCACAAAACGACGCGTTACGATTGAGAAACCGTGAAGCTCACTGGTCCCTAAAACACTTGATCTGAGCACGTAGGCCCGCTAACGCCACAACCACTTTCCTTGCAACACATAGCTCTGCTGTAATTTAATACCCTGCAATGCCTGTTTTGATGTCACCAATAAGGGAGGCCTAATGATTGCGTACACATCAAGAGAGGACATCCATTACTTTCTATCGCTAGGTTTCTGCTGCACTTGACATCTTGAAAAATGTTTATATTGTGTTCTGAATAAAGCAGCACATGCGCGCATAGCTTCCATGTGCCAGAATGAAGCGTTGCCTCTTGTACGAAGTGCGGTCGCCGCAGAAAAAAGATTAACATCAGCGGCCAGAATATTAGTGTTCAATTAATGCCGTTTCCGACCTTCAATAACATTTGCTGGCAGGCTAGTTGGTGATGCATAGTTCATGGGTAAAATACAGCACAAACCAGACGATTAACACAAGGAAGGCACGGGACAAAGTGCAGACACGGGACAGCACTCTGTCCCGTGTCTTCCTTGTGTTAATCATCTGGTTTGTGCTGTATTTTACCCATGAACGTTTCCAACCGCCATTCGAGCAGAAAGACCGAAAAATCCAAAGCCTAATAGTTCCAGCGTGCGACATTTTCGGAGTTCCTATAAATTCAGTCTATGTGGTTTTTGGGGGTTTCGCGAAAGCGTCAATATTTTCAAGCATGTCTAAAAGTTCGCCAGCTTACTACATTCTTCTGAGTCATTCTTATTACGTATGTGCGATATTGTGCGAACGCGAGGTGCCTCTATGCCTATGTTATATATTATAATTTTTGGCAACAGCCTGCCATTCACCCATTTTGTTTTTTGGTCATGCAACCTCTTTATCAAATTATTGTTTGTTACAAGTGCGTTTCAGTGGCCCACGAATACTGTAACAAAGTGAGAGCGATTGTATTACCACGTGCGCTCGAAGTAAAGCAGCAATCATGCGAGCGGCGTCAGCGAAACGCACAGATACAGTAGATGTCTTAACTGCTTTCTAACACGGCAAATGACAAGGACGCACAGAGAAAGAAACATGACGACGCAGGGCGCTAACCATGTCAATGAGTCAGAACATTCACTCGTGTAACGCATCCAGGACGTGACAAAACTGGCGACGTGGGAACACAAACTATCTTCCCTGTGCACTTGTTTTGTCCCGTCCTGGATGCGCTGTACCATTGGCGATTAAGAATCACGAACAAGTCCGACGTGCAGCTCAAGTGCAAGAAGCACAGTTCCAGACAGGGGCGTAGGCAGAAATTTTTGTTCAGGGGAAGGGGGGGGGGGCATCTCCTTGATCTGAAGTGGGGGCCTGGCAGGCGGTGTGGTCGAGTGTCATTTTGGGCTGTGTATGTCATGGCAAAAAAAAACAAAAAATTTCCAGGGCACGGGCCCGGTGTGCCATCGCCTGGCTACGCCACTGGTCCCAGACTATAAAGATTATCAACACTCATTTAATTAAGCAGAAAGGAATAAAATATTTCGAGAACAGTTGTTTTCCACCGTGGCTACCTGTGTGGGCTGTACGACCTTGCAGATAACAAAAACATTGAGTATTTTCTTTCGATGAAATAAGGGACACGGCTTCGATTCCCAGTCACGGTAGCCGCCTTTGTATGTGGGTGAAATCCAAGAACATCCATGTGGTTAGAGCGAGGTGCATAATAAGCAACGCCAGATTGTACAAATCTTCCGGTGTCTCTTACTCTAGGGCGTGCGTCGTAATAATATTGTGGTTTTGGTGTGTAAGATTCCAGAAACTATTACTATTCTCATGAAATTAGCATAGAATACGCACTGTGATAGCGAACACTGTAGTGAGGCGCTTCGCCTTGTCGTCCCACACACTGACGTCAACGACGCCCAAGCCATAGGGCATTCCCGTGATGCAAGAGAAGGGCGTGCTTTTGAGCACAGCGTTGTTCTTGCGCAGTCCGCGTATCAGGCTCATCATGTCTCTGCGTGAGGTGAGCACGCGATATGTGCTGGACGACATCACCGTCAGGACTAGCTGGTCACCGCACGCGGCCAGAGCCTTCCGAGCCTGCGCCAAGTCGTCCACAGGCGTCCCGTTAACGCCCAGTACGACGTCCAGTGGCAGCACCTGAGACCGGTCCGCCGGGCTGTCTTTTTTCACGCTCTGCACGAGAACAGTGCCGCTCATCGTCTTCGCGCTGGCAAAAAGTCTTCGATCGAATTATGGCAAGAAAAATTGAATGAAAAATGTGTGCCGAAAATAGCAGCCGGTCCGACGTGCCCTCTCAGAAGGTAAACACACTGAAGCTCCGTTGCGGCACTCATTGAAGTCGTTCGTGCTCGGGGCGACGGTGTCAAGTTTCGTTTCAATCAATCAATCAATCAATCAATCAATCAATCAATCAATCAATCAATCAATCAATCAATCAATCAATCAATCAATCAATCTTTATCAGTGACGTTAAAAAGGTAATACATTGCAGATAAATATGCAGGAGGAGGTCCCAAGGTTACAAACCGCAGGCGGGACCTCCTAGCTAATGCAGCGAAAAATCTAAACAGTGAACAAGGAATAGCAAGAGCCTTGTTGCAGTGTTACTAGCAACAGGGACCGTACTAAATGTTAAGGTCAGTACTTAACGAATTTTGCACATACAACACAATTTCACAAAATTAACGGAACGCATCAGTTATCCATTGAATAAACACAGTTTTATTGTTCGCTTGGAAACATGAATGTTCATTATTTCTTTTAGATCACGTCATAGTGAATTCCATAATGAAATTGATGAAAAAACAATGCTCATTTTCTCATAATTAGTGCGAACTTTAGGTAACAAGAGATTATTATGGATCGCCAATCTAGTTCTATTGTGAATAAACAACAACACAGCAGAAAATATGTCGATAATGAGAGTGCGGCGAAAAAACTTAAAAAACAAAGCACACACATTATAAATATACAGATCGGAGATGGGTAGTATGTCAATCTGAAATAAAATAGGATGTGATGGCGTTTGACGAGAAGCGAAAGTTATAAGCCGCATTGCTTGCTTTTGCATTACCCTCAACGGCCAACTGTGCAATGAATATGAATTGGCCCATGATGTAATGCGATAACTGAGATGGCTATGCACGAACGCGTAGTACAGTGCTTTAAGAGTGTTTATGCTGAAGCACTTTCGTGACTTCACCTGTGCCCTAATTCCATATGAAATCTTTCTACAAACAGAATTATTATGTTGGTGAAATTTCAAATGTGTGTCATTTATAACTCCTAGAAATGATGTATGATCACTCAAAGGAACGACTACAGAGTTGATAAAAAGGTGTGGAGTGAATAGTAATTTTTTGTTCGGTGAATGAAAAAGGATAAAGCAAGTTTCGGAAGGATTTATCAATAACCTATTAGTGCTGCACCACTCTTCAAGTGAAGTAAGGTCAGCTTGAAGTCTACACACTAGAGTCTTAGAATCCGAATGACGAGAAATGTCATGTCGTCGAAAACTATAATGTCTCCACTTTTCAAAGCATCCGGCCCTTACAGGGATTCAGAGGAGCAAGCTAGATTTCTGCGCCATTTGTTTAAGCTACCGAGCCGGAATTCAGCTACTTGGCCGACCCCTTGTGCCCAAGGAGGCGAGTGCAAAGAAGCCTCGTTTCGAAGCACCGAATAAAACTTGCTGCTGGGTGAGTTGGTGTTGAATCATATACGGTATTTTAACGCGATAGCGTTAAAGAGCTCGTATCGCAGAAATTCCGCCGTCGGCGTCAGCGTCGCTGTCGGCGTCGGCGCCGTTGGTTGTGAGGGAAAAATCATCATCTTGTCCGTTACCGAAAAATCGCGAAAGCTGCAAATAAAATAAATAATAAAAATGTTGGGTCCGAGTGAGAATCGAACCCAGGCCGTCTGCGTGGCAACCAGGTGTTCTACCACACAGCCCCGCCTCTGCTTGGAGCTGCACTGAAAGTAACTTTCATGCTTCCCAAAAATACGCGTCCTGTATACAGGTGTTACAGTACGAGATGTAATATCGCAGTAATGTTGCGTCGTACAAGCGTGCATAGCCATCGGGCATCACACCATGTCAATATCATGACTGTGTGGTTTAAAGACAGCCACCCATTACAAAAGGCACACACATTACCGCGCGTATTCCCTGAAGACCACGCAGTGGGTGCATCGCAACTTCGAAAAAGTTTCTCGCGCATAATTGTTCCTGGTTTAAAGCATGCTACCCAGTACATAAGGCACATACCTTAGTGCGCGCATTCTGTTAAACACTCGTTGTGCTCGGAGTGCGCACTAGGGGCAGGATATCGCTATCGCGTTCAACTCTTAAAGGCGAAGCTTAAGCGTCCCCCAATTTTTTAGCGCTACACTGGGTAGTAGAGGAATCCTAAGAAAGAGAAGAACACGGTGGACAGAGCGAGCGCTCGCCCTTTGCACTTGGTGCTCCTCCTTTTTCGAAGGATTCCTTTCGATACCTTTGGTCCTTGGCTTTCCGGGTGTAAAGATGGGAAGTAAACAGCTCCATGGAATGCAACATCAGGAGCCGCCATTGTCGTGAGCAATCTTGCGTGCCCATAACCCTGTTCTTGAAACAATGGCGGAACAGGTCCGACTGAGTAAAAGTATGCGGCAGACTTTGCACCCTCCCATACGTGATTGCCGCCATCGTGCGGACGCCTATGGATGCTGCGACGTAAGCCTCAACGTACGTAAGACTACCGTACCGTAGTATATTTTAAAGACAAGGTGAAAATACTCATTTTGACAGTTCGATAAAGAAGAGTAGTGTCAGAAAGGTGCACGCGGGTGCGAGTGACATGATCCATCATGGTATGCTGGATAGGAAGGAACAATATTATTGTACACCACCTACTTGTGCCGGTGCCCTACGCTTAGCGTTTACCGCCATCGATCGCTCCGCGCAGGTCTCGTTCGTGCTAAGTCGAGGTAACGGTAAATGAATTGCCGTTATGTAAAAGTCGTAGGTAGCTTAATGTCGCCTTCTGGCGGGAAAACGTAGAGGAACAGAAACAAGCTGTAAATAAGAGTGTTATATTGTAACAGCACAGGGCTATCAGTCTCTTATCGGAAATGTGTCAATTACTGTATAATGGTCACCCGTTGGCGGAAATAATGGCATCATATAAGTAGCAGCTTTTGCCGCAGTGGCAGTAGATATCTACTGCCAATTAAGCTCGGACGGGCCGAGTGGCAGCAGGCTCATTCGCAAAAAACCCTAAATGTACTGCCTTCTTGAGCTGCTATATTATTAGTATTCGAAAAGCACTGCAGGCCACTGGTCCTTTATTTCCTACAATCTAACACTACGTTCTTACCGTCACGAAGTGCGCGCAATATATAAAAATTTCCACAAGAAAGCAAAAGCTACACTTACATCGATGTAGAGATAAAACTTGTCGTCTTCGCCTTTAACCCGGCGCATCGAAAAACCAAAGCTCCAATATCTGTAGAATTTCTTCTTCCTGAACAGGATTAAGTCGACTTTTCCGATGCTGGGAGTCTGACCGTCTTTCTTCTCAGTAGCAGCTGCAGACAAAACGAAAATTACAAACAGTACACGTTAGTTACCCCGACGACACTTCCCCATAAATCACGTACAACCGCGCAACTAAAAGTACATATAACAATAAGGCACTCGATGACAAAAGTCTCAATTCAGTATTCATGTCACAGTCGCATTTAGCAACGCTTCCATGCAAGGTATTGCTGAAAAAGTTTCCAATGCCGCTTTTCCAGTGAAAGAGTACTCCACGCAACCAATTCAACACACACATGCAAGCGTCTCCTCAAACATGGATCCACGCAAGCACGCGCATACGCAAGCGCATACACAAAGAGAAATCTCTTTTGAGGCGACCACAGCATGGGCAATCTACCTTCTGAGTCGGAGGTGGATCATGTACCCACGTAGACAAGAGAAATATAGAGCCACGCATATGATTACACAAGTGAAGCATATGCACGGATGTCTAACATTTCTGTTCTTCCGTAGGAAAGGTTCTGTACTTTTGAAGAATGACATTCCATAGCACGGGTGCAGCCACAGTGGCAATGCCCCTTCGAAATACAGACTTCTACCGAAAATATTTTAGTATGTTTAATCGAATGTGGGCAGGAAATGTCTTTTTCACTTCCCTGTCCGACAACACAGTTATAGCTGTGTGGCTGTCGCAGTATTCCACAAGGCCTGGAAAAGCTCGCGCTGTAGACTCCGAGTAGCGAGAAATGAAGTTTTATTGAATAAAACAAGTAATCTAATAGGTTGTGAGATGGGATAGTCCAGAAGTTGGGAAGGTGCCTTCGAGCACCTACGTGTAGGACGTGCTGCCGCTACGGCCGTAGCCCAGAAAGGGCCACTCACAACTTCCGAGTCCAAGCTTTGTACTGCTCTGGCCAGAGGTGGCCCCGCGATAGTCGACGGGAGTGGTCGACATGCCGCTGGTCTCCATGAACGAACCAGACACGTTGATGGCCGCCTTGTTTTCTCTGATCTGCGTCGGCAAAACAGGAGAGATGTCATTATATATTGCGTTTGCGTTTTGCGACATCTAACATACTGTGAACAACCCAAAAATAAGTTGGAGCTAGTAGGGTTTCTAAATTTGACTGATTGAGCACGTGTTGTCAAAGCACTGTTCGACCTTTGATTTCTTGTCAAGGACAGTGCACTTGTAAAAAAGCAGTACAGTCTTCTTTAGGGCATAACTTAACGGGGCGCTGCGACGTTTTTACGACTGCCCTATTTAGAGCTGGAATGCGTGTAGTAATTTATGCCTAGACGAACGCAAAAAAATTACGAAAATTGGTGCAGCAAAACTGATGTTAGTATTCTTCAGAGTTCCAAACTCGAGCAGACGACGACAAGAAACGGCCCTTTTGCATTCCACTCTCCAGCTGACGTCAAAGGCCGTTTCGAATCACCGCGCGTCTCTTATGGAGACATACCGGAAGTCTTACCTCATGGTGGCCTTCCCACAGTGCCTCGCCAACACTCTTTTTGACGGCGTCGCAGCGATGGCTACGACAAACCACGTGCGTCACCTAGCAGGCGGTCTCATGGTTCCTCGCGTAGTGCACACAATAGACAGATTTAGTTGGGCGTCCGCAGCAGCTCTGTGGACGCAGCCTGCCAGCTATTTCATATGGCAGGCAGCGTCCGTAAAGCTGTTGCGGACGCTCGACTAAATCTCTCCAATGAGTCTTTATGATCTAAGAAACCTTGAGCGCGAGCTCTTGAGGCGTAGCAATGCCCTGCATGTAGTGCCGTATCCAGACAGGCCATTGAAAATTTAAAGCGCGTCGCTGAGCCCCGCGCAACGCGAGGATGGCTCCGAGGGCCCGGTCGAAACGCTACCGCCTGATGACGCGGAAGGCGTCGGCTGGTAAGCGTTTAAAATATTTCTTTTTTTCGCTGACAGCAGTGTGCGGAACTCACCGTCGTGTGTTTCGCAGGTGCCGGTGTGGCCGATGTCGCCCGAGGCCGCAAAAGGGAAAACGCGGAAGAGTATCATTTGATTACCATTGCCCCCAGTTCCACAGCGCACCTGGCGTCGTCGTGCCCGTTTTGAGAATACATCAGTTAGAAACAGAAATGATCTGTTTCTGAGAAAGCATAAAAAAGGGGTTTTATTCTTTTTGGGCTCAGTTACATGGTCTAGCTACCACAATATCAATTTTACATGTACTTGTCGCCTAAGACAATCAAAACGCACGGCCTTTGTTGTTACTGCCACATGACGAAATGTCACTTCCCATAACAAAAATAGCCGTTGTGTGTCGCTGTAGTCCGAAATCAACGAAGTTTATCCGGTGAAATAAAATTATAACAGCTTCGTTTTCGGCGTGGCCACTTTCGCAAAAGTGTCGGCGCATTCCACAGTACGAGCACAAGCGTTAAAAACGAGAAGCTTAATTTATGTCACTGGGCCCCTTTAACGCATACACACATAGTTCTGCGGAAGGTGCTTGCATGTTAGAAGAGGGTCATAAAAATAAAAAAAAATGTTCATGCACCCGGCTGTAGTGTGACGCTACAAAGCAAAGCTACGCAGATTTTTCCGACAGATATCTTCCCAGTTGACGAAAACATATTTCTTGGGCCAGGATTCTAACCCAGAACATGACTTCTCTTGGGCGGTCGATCAAACAGCTGTACCTATGAATCATAGTGCGAAGGCAAATAACAGGGAACGGGAAGGACACAGACGCTGCATATTGTAAGTAGGTTTTGTGCGCCTTCGTAGCTTCGTTTTACAATTATAAAAATGTCAATACTTCTCTTTCATGAATGAGTTTCATACGGTAGCCAGCTTATATATGGTTCTAAACATTTGGAGTTTCTTGTCCTAAGCACTACCATATGCTATGCGCTAATTTTCACGTCCGAATAGCTTTATTTTTGGACACTTCATAGCATGGTACATTGAGCTTTATCAGTTTAGAGAAGGAGAGAATAGACTTTCGTTTCACTAGAGTAGAGGCGGAGACATTTTCCACTCGAGAGCCATAGATGTTCTGTAAATAGCACAGATGTGAAATTCTACGAGAGCGCTTCCTTTAGGCTTCCTATATGGTAGACCATATTCACACTATCAATCGAGGGATAGAAAAATGCACAGAATATAACCAACCCCTATCGAGAGCCTTCATATATTACGAAAAGGCATTTGATTCGGTCGAGATAGCAGTAATGCAGGCACTGCGGAGTCAGGGTGTCGACGAACCTTATTGTTATAAGACTTTTACACACTGAAGAAGCAAGAGAGGCAACAAGGAAGACAACGTGATTTGGGCATGTGGGGTGCGCTCTCCGACATCTTGTTTTTACGCTTGGGCGTAGTGTAAATGTATTGTAAATACGTGCCGTCACGTGCCCCTGCGTGCCGTCACGCAACGGTAACGCACGACGGAGCTCCGAAGCGTTCGGAAAGTCGCCACTTCAAACATGTCTACCGGCGGGGATGCTGCGTCTACAGCCGCGTTCACCTCGTGATCCTGGCAACTTTTCAGACACTGGCGATGAGGATGTAGATGAGTGGCTTTAACTGTACGAGCTCGTGAGCGAAAATAGCAGGTGAAACCCAACCTTGATGCTGACCAACCTTATCTTTTACTTGAAAGGAACGGCCAAGGCATCGTTCATCAACAACGTGGAAGAGCGCACAAGCTGGAGCGTGTGCAACATCAAACTGCGCGAGTTGTTTGGCCAATCTGCTGGCTGCAAGCGGGCCGCTAAGAAAGAACGTGGTACGCGTGTTCAGGCGTCCACGGAGTCGTACCTGGCGTATATCCATGATGTCTTGACCATTTGCCGTAAAGTTGATGCCACCATGGTAGAGGCCGACAAGGTAGCGCATGTGCACAAGGGCATCGCGCACGATGCCTCTAACCTCCTTGTGTTCAGAGGCTGTTCAACCGTTCGAGATGTTATTCCTGAGTGCCGACGCTTTGAAGAGGCTAAACGCCGTCGCATTGCCCACCACTTCAACACTGCTGCGCGTCAACTTGTGAGGACCTCCGTATAGAGACCTAGCCCAAAACACAACCCGGTGACAATAAAGGAAGAGGCCGACGCGAAATTGAACACATATCGCCCGCACCCTTGAGCGCACTGGCACCTAGTGAACCTCAGCCTACCATATCACTCATACAGACAGTTGTGCG
This sequence comes from Rhipicephalus sanguineus, assembly GCF_013339695.2. Classification (NCBI taxonomy): domain Eukaryota; kingdom Metazoa; phylum Arthropoda; class Arachnida; order Ixodida; family Ixodidae; genus Rhipicephalus; species Rhipicephalus sanguineus. Next base: position 43,395,713 of record NC_051178.1, on the reverse strand, counting down.
CCAAGAACTGGCAAACGCTGGTCTTCAGACGATCTATTCTGTGCACCGTCCCGAGGCTGTCATTCCGCCTGCCTTAAAACCCTTCCAGCACTACCGCCGCCCTGCTCCTAGAAACCGTGACCCAAATGTGTGGAGGACGCCTGACGAGAGGCCGACGTGCTTTCTATGCGAACGAGTCAGACACATTTCGCGTCATTGCTGAAGCACGTGGACCTCACCATCACAGAGAGGCTCAAGCTTCACAACCTCCACTTATCAGTCTGTACTTCTAACGAAGTAGCACCACGCAGCGACTACTCAGGTATTTGCGTCCTGACCACTACGACCACCGCCCAGTACAGCCGCTCGCTTTCACCACGACGTAGGGTTTCCTGGTCCCCTACGCCACGACGTTCCCCGTCCCTGTCTTACACTCGACGCTTTCCTTAGGGAAACTAACGGGTGCAGCTCCTGGAGGTGAAGCTGCTGGTACGACTTGCCCTGATGTTGCTCTGTTGACGCTCCCGACCAATCAGAACCTGATAGATGTTGAAGTGGACGGCTTACCTTTTACAGCTTTGGTTGACAATGGCTCTCATATTTTTGTTATGAGCTCCCACATTCGTAACCGGTGAAAGAAAGTCCAGGAAGCCCCTTCGCGGAGTGCTGGTGTTGCTGACGGTGGTGTGGCTACCGTCATTGCCATGTGTACAGCACACGTTGCTGTGGCCGGCCATCAAACCCCCGTTCTTTTCACCGTTCTCACTCACTGCACCAATGTTATCCTCGGTGCTTATGTTTTGTCCGCCCATTTTGCCCTAATTGACTGAACAACTGCGCAACTTGACCTTGCGTGTCCGACTGATCCGCCCAGTCCCCCCAAGGTAGTCTCTGCTGATGATGCCCGTTTGTCACTGCAAACCGTGACCTGTATCGCCGTAACGCCCTCGCCACCTGTACCTGATGGCGACTATGTGCTCGCGCCCATCACATCCGTTCTCTTGACTCACAGTGCTACTTTTCCGCACACTGTTATTCAGCTACGTGAAAACCGTGCTTGCATTCCTGTGCTGAACTTTGTTCTGTGTCCACAAGTGCTCCCGCGGTGAATTTCCCTCGCCATGCTGACGCCCTTTGACGACTGCGTCATCTAAGCTTCGTCCCCCCATCATCTTGGGCGGTCTTTGCTAGCAAGCCCGTCTCCTGATGTGGAACAAATGATCGCGCCAGACCTTTTGCCGCATCAAGCTGGCGCACTCCTTCGCCTCCGAGAATCATACCGGGGCGTATCTGACTTTTGTGACCGCCCGTTAGGCCACACCAGTGCCGTGAAGCACTGCATTAAAACCGTCGATGCCTATCCGGTCCATCGAAAGTCGTACTGCGTATCTTCAACTGAGCGCCACATAATCCAAAAGGAATTCGACAAGATGCTCACAAAAGTCATAATTGAGCCATCCTTAACCCGTGGGCTTCCCCTCTAGTTCTTGCCAAGAAGGCCCACAGTTGGCGATTCTGTGTCGACGACCGGTATTTGAACAAGATCACTAAAAAAGACGTCTACCCGCTAACGTGCATTGATGACACCCTAGATTGCCTTCACGGTGCTACGTATTTTTCTTCCATCGGCCTTCGATCAGTGTACTGGCAAATTGCAGTCGACGACATGGACCATGAAAAGAGCGCGTTTGTTACCCCAGATCATCTTTACCAGTTTAAGGTCATGCTCTTCGGGTTATGCAACGCTCCGGCCACCTTCGAGCGGATGATGAACACTCTCTTGCGCGGGTTCAAATTGTTAATTTGCCTGTAATAGCTTGACTACGTTATCGTCTTTTCCACGACCATTCAAACTCACCTCGACCGCTTTTCCTCCATCCTTTCATTTTTTCGCATTGCCGTTCTACAACTGAACTCGTCAAAGTGTCACTTCGGACGCCAGCAACTAACCATGTTCGGCGATCTTCTCGACTCCTCCGGCGTACGCCCTGATTCTGATAAAGTTTGAGTCGTGCAGAACTTCCCCGTTCATGCCCTAAGGAAGTCCGCAGCTTTCTCGGTCTCTGCTCGTGTTTTCGACGTTTTGTGAACAATTTTGAGGACGTCGCGCGTCCTCTCACAGAATTACTGAAGAAAGATGTCCCATTCACCTGCGGCGCTGCGCAGACTACGGCGTTCTCTACACTCATCACGTTGCTAACAATACCATCTATTCTGGCCCAATTCGACGTTTCCGCCCCAACAAAAGTCTGCACCGATAGCAGTGGCCACAGGATCGGTGCTGCTTCGGTCCAGCCTTAACGGGGTCATGAACCACTTTTCCAAGTAATGATATAATGCCCTCAGTATCGGAATTTACTGCCTCCCGAATCGATTGCCGCAAAAATTTCTCGAATCCGTCAAGAATCAGCGGAATTACGGGGGTTTGGCGCACGCTCCCAGCGCTTTCTCTCTTTTCTCGTGCCGACCAGCGCACTGGAAGCTAGACAGGGAGGGATGGCACGGGGGAAAGAAGTTACGTCAGCGCGCGTCATGAAACGCGATCGCTCTCCCGCTGTGATTCGCTTGCGCGAGTGCGGCTACCGTGTACGGAGGAGTGCGGCGCCGGCAAGTGGCGGCACCCCGCCACTTGCCGGCGCCGCACTTGCCTCCCGAATCGATTGCCGCAAGAAGCGCATCTGATCCGAACGCCGCTCTCGATTTCCGTCGGCTATCGGCCAATAAGCATGCTATGTCTCCTGCGACGTAAACTGGCCGATCCGCGACGCCAACGTGCAGACGCCCCGCCCACCGACGAGAGTGAGAACCGGCCTCTGTTTGAAAAGAGGGTGCCTGGGAAAACGGCAACTTCGCGCTCCGCTTCTGGCCTTTACGTGGCGCGCACGACTGTCATATTTGGCAGAGCAGTTCACAGCTGTGTCAGTTTTCCTCAGAGTGTGTTTTTTCAACAAGCCCAAGGGGTGCTTCATGACCCCTTTGAAGCGGATGCACCCGTGTTATCGCTTATGCCAGCCGTCTCCTCTCCGCAGCCAAACGGAACTACTCAATCACGGAACGGGAATGCCTTGCTCGCGTTTGGGCGGTAGGAAAAGTTTGGCCTTACATACATGGTCGACATTTCACCGTCACAACCGATCACCACTCACTCTGCTGGCTCTCATCATTGAAGGACCCTGCTGGGCGTCTTGGTCGCTGGGGCACTACGCCTCCAAGAATATACATACTCGGTGTCTTACAAATCTCGCGGCTTGCACCATGACGCTGACTGCTTGTCCCGCAATCCAGTGGACCCACCAGAGGCTTTGAATGAAGCGCCACCATATGTGCTCTCTCCCTTCGCATTAAGCAACATTCGTGATGAACACCCCGATATCCCATCTTACGTAACATTATTGAGAAGCTGAATTCTACGACGCCCGATCCGTCTACTCGATTGCTCGTGCTTAAAGCGTCATGAACCACTTTTTCAAGTAATGATCTAATGACCTTAGTATCGGAATTTACTGCCTCCCGAATCGATTGCCGCAAAAATTTCTCGAATCCGTCAAGAATCAGCGGAGTTACGGCGGTTTGGCGCACGCTCTCAGCGCTTTCTCTCTTTTCTTGTGCCGACGAGCGCACTGGAAGCTAGACAGGGAGGGATAGCACGGGGGTAAGAAGTTACGTCAGCGCGCGTCATGAAACGCGATCGTTCTGCCACTGCGATTCGCATGCGCGAGTGCGGCTACCGTGCAAAGTTAGCAGATTGAGGAGTGCGGCGCGGGCAAGTGGCGGCACCCCGTGGCAAGAAGCGCATCTCGTCCGGCTATCGGCCACTAAGCATGCTATGTCTCCGCGACGTCAACGTGCAGACGCCCCGCCCACCGACGAGAGTGAGAACCGGACTCTGTTTCAAAAGAGGGCGCCTGAGGAAACGGCAACTTCGCGCTCCGCTTGTGGCCTTTACGCGGCGCGCACGACTGCAATATTTTGCAGAGCAGTTCATAGCCGTCTCAGCTTTCCGCAGGTTGTGTTTTTTCAACAAGCCCAAGGGGTGCATCATGACCCTTTAAGGACGGCACATTGTACCGTTACAACGTCCCCGCGAATGGACGCGAACTTATGGTACCTTCCCACCTACGTGCGAGCGTTATCGGCCAGCTCCATGACGCCCCCACTGCCGGTCACCTTGGTCTCTCTCGGACATACGACCATGTTCAACGTTGATTTTACTGGCCAGACTTTATCGCTCCGTCCGCCGCTACGTCGCCCCATGCGACCAGTGCCAACGTCGGAAAAAACATCGTGTGAGTCCTGCCGGACTCCTCCAGCCACTTGATGCTCCCTTTCACCTCTTTTTCCGAGTTGTCCTTAACCTCCTAGGCCCTTTCCCTACGTCAACTTCCGGCAAAAAGTGGATAGGTGTCGCGACGGATCATACAAGCCGGTACACCATTACACGGGCTCTACCAACCAGCTGTGCCACAGATATTGTCGATTTCCTCCTGCACGACGTGATCCTCCGTCATGCTGCCCCACGCCAACTCCTCATATATCGTGGACGCTATTTTCTCTTCCGAGTTATTGACGACCTGCTTTACTCCTGCGAGACTAAACATAAATTTACGACTGCCTACCACCCACAAACTAACGGACTGACTGAACTCTTCAACCGGACTCTAACTTATATGCTCTCTATGTACGTCTCCTCCAGACACCAACACTGAGACGTTGCGTTGCCCTTTGTTACATTTGCTTATAATTCTCACGCCACGTTACTGCTAGTTTTTCACCTTAGTTTTCACCTTTTAGCCGGCGCATAGCGCTCATATCGTGTACTTGCTATGTATAAATGAAAGATATCTCGGAAATTAAAGTATCTGAAGTGATGTCGGAATTATTTGCATTTTAATGGACGCCTATGGGCACGGTTAATCTAAATGAAGCATCATATACGCTGCCCTACACAGCCTAAACATCATTTCATATAGGCTTTGCAATGACTGTTAACACTTTTGCAAACAATGACTTCATCAGCTTTTATTTGTTGTTCTGCCATGCTACGGCGAAAATCATCCGCGTGATTACCAAAACTATACCATGCAAGTATGCGCCTTTTACGTAACCAAAGAGGTACAATGAACACTAAACCGCGCTGAACTGTCCACTAAACGTTAAGAAAGGGGAAATAGACAACCACCCGTTTGCACCACGAAGTAACAAGGTAATCACTACGCATTTCTCCGTAGGAAAGCTTCTTAGTTGCCGAAAAATTTGTCCTGGTCCGAGGTGGTTGTCTATTTTTCATTTCTTAACACTTCCGCCGTTGCGGGATTGCGGAACTTGCGGAATTCATTTTTAATACTATGTGTTCATGTGCTTGAAGTTGTCGTTGATTTCACGCTCGCGCTGTCAATTGCTAGCTTCCTGGTTAGCTCAATTGGTAGAGCGGCCACCCCGGAAAAGGGTTGGTCCCTGGTTCGTACCCCGGACCAGGACGAATTTTTCAACAACTAAGAAGTTTAGTTTCTGAAAAATCCGTATGCATTTCCTTGTGGATTCGTACTACAAACGCGCGTTTGTCTATTTTGCATTTTTTAACCCTTCCGCCGCCTCCCGAGTTTCCGCAGAGCTTTTTTGTCTAGCTAAACATCTGTCTATAAGTTTGAAAAAGCACACATATGCTGGCAGTTCATCACTGAAAACAGGCGTTCTCATTACAACGCCGTCTAAACGGTCGCAGAGCAGGAGACGAACAGTCATAGAAGCGACACCAACGGCGGGAGGTTGAACAAAAGCTTGCGCACGCGCTTCGAAGGTCCGACGAGACTTTCCGTGTGCTGAATAGCTAGATGTTGTGAGCGATTCTAGGTAAGCGTTTCTGCGCCAGGAAGGCTCACAGTGACGGCGTCGTACCTTGAACGCGTTCAGGCGAATTGTAGTGGTATAGGCACGTACCGTGTTCATGAGCTTCTTGAAGCTTCCCGATGCATAGCAGAGCAGCGGTTTCTGCGTCTCCAAGGGAATGTCGGTCATCTCGTCGATGGTCAGGTGGCGGCGTTGTTGGTCGTCCGGGTCGAGCGCGTTGCCCTTCTGCGCGTCTGCCTTCAAGAGCTCGGCGATGCTGGATATGTCGCAAAGGTCTGTGCGGTTGGACAGCATCTGCCAGTCGAACTGATCGAAGAACGGGTGCGTCTTCAGGTCGCTGTAATTACGCGAGCCCAGTCGCTCGACGGGGTTCTTCTTCAGCATGCGGTATATCATGTCCTTGGCAGGTGCCGTCGCCGAGTGCGGGTGATCCTCCGAGCGGGGAAACTTGAGCGGAGCTGTGATGATACGCTCGCGCAAAGCCTGCTTCGTCTTGCCGCGGAACGGCACCCGGCCCGTTGTGAGCTTGTATAGGACAATACCCGCCGACCACCAATCCGCAGCGCGACCTGCGCAATATACATGCGCTGGGTTCAGAGTGGCTTCCACTGTGGCAATATCACTGTTTCCCTTGGACAGTGAGCGCACTGTCCAAGGGACAACAACAGCGCACAGCTCCTTAGACCGAGTTTTTTTAGCAGACTCTGGTACCTTGCTAACGACATTGGCGACTCAAGCATTCCTGCAGATGTTTGTCAATGCTTGTGGTACACTGCCTTCCGGAATACGTTACAGACACATTCCATAATACCGCCACTCAGACAGTTCTGTTTTAGTTTATTACGAATAGCTATATTTCGCTAGCAAACTCAGCTTTCGTCGATTATTTAGCGGCTTTTGCCTCTTCTGGTTCGGCGCGCTTGCCTCTTTTTACCACTTGTGACTGAACGCCATGATGAAAGCACTGCATTTCGTCCTCAGATCGCTCACTCCGTTTCATGCCAGGTTGACAATCCTCAAGGCAGTGCAAAACCGCGTTAGGTGTCGAAAGCATTCATAGGTGGGCAGAGAGGTTCAATGCACCGGCTAAGAAGAAAAAAGAAGATGCCTTTCGACTTGATGTCGTCTTACACGTAAGCATTAGGGGCCCTGTCAGTATTTATTCGCTTTTCACTTGTTGTGAATGTTTGGCAAGCACACGAATGTCAATGCAGCTTCGTACCATACGGGCGCCTCTTCAGAATCTCCGGTGCCATGTAAGGAATGGTACCAGCCGATTCACCATCGTGGAACTCGAACGGTGTCCTCCGGAAGTAGCCACGCAGGAGGCGTTTGGAAACTGCGTGAAGCGAATGGGTGCGCGCGATCGGCAATGCTCCGTTTCTCCGCCCATTCCCGTCACATCTGGACTTGGACTCACTCTTGACATCGCGAAATAACAACGCTTCTACTGCACCGTTTAAACGATGTCCTACTTATTGCTTCAACGCATGCCAAGAAAATGTAACTGCCCAAAATACAAAGATGGCTTACGTGAGTAAGACTTACGTAGTCTAGAATGTCGAGGGCACTTAGGTAGCTTAGTTTTTAATATAACATTTACGTTCTTTTCAAGTGTGCTTGCATTATTTGGATTGATTAAGAATACGTATTGCGTCACTCGTGCTATCCATTCCTGCATCCTCCTCCTCAACTAGAGGTGTGCGCCGCCGCCGCCGCCTGTTTTTGGTCACGCCGCTCGCGGCGCCGCCAAATTCCCAAGAGAGGTCACGCCGCCGCCGCCGCGCAGTAATTGCGGCGCGCCGCCGTTAGTCTTTTCTTTTAATTCTAATGGGGAATCTGGAAATAAAATACAGCACTTCGATGCAGCACTTCGAAATAAAATATAGCTCTTCTCGATGTGTCCACGTAACGAACTGTCCATTTAAGCGGCCGCTGAATAGCGAGAGCTCGGCGAGAAGCGCGCCCCCTGTTTCCAGTTTTTGTTGTGCAGCCCCATCATGACCTCACCAAGCTTTCAAACACTCTCGACACAAATGATAGGGACGGAACGCGCTTCAATGCAACGAACGCAGCCCTCAGAGATACGATTTTCGGTGCACATGTCTTTTGATCGTGTTAGCCATCGATTTAAATTTAATGCGGCCGCTCGTCTAATGCAGCTGTAAGGTTGGCGCGCATTACTTACAGCGTTAAACATCTGGAACACATTCATATGCAAATTCAGACTTGAAAAGTTCCTGTTTCTGTGCATTTCGTCCACTCTCTTCTACGCTAGGAATGTACGGGCGGGTTCGGTGCGGTGACGTGGTCATGAGCGAGGTGACATCACAGCTCAGCGCTTTTTCGAATCACTGAATGTGCTCTGCCGAAAAGGACTGTGGACATCGCCTTTAGATGGACGCATCGAGAATAGCTCCACAGAAGTTGTATCTTTTTCTTCTCCAGAAATATCACGAGTATTGCCTGACTTTAACGCTGCCGCGTCCTCAAGCCTTAAAGGGCGACGACCCTACTAGCTGGATATCATATTCTTGGAGTCTTGGACCTAGTACACTGTGCATAAATAAATAAAATAGATAAGTAATATATATATATCTCGGTGCGTTAGTACTTTTTCCTTTCATTCTTACTCCAGAGAATCGATAAATAAATACAGAAATAAAGAGAATGGCAAACTGAGAATATAGCTGAGCTAGTTGGTAGTCACTCTAAAAAGACAGGTCGTGCAAACACGGACACAAGAAAGAAGTAAGCCGTTTGTGGTGTCCTGACTTCTTTCCTGTGTCCATGTTTTCACGCCCTGTCTTTTTAGAATGAATACTTAACAACTAGCTCAGCTCTCTGTTATTCTAGTTGGTAGGTATTCATGTTAAGAAGACATGACGTGGAAACACGGACATAAGAGAAAAGTCGAGAGAGTGAACAGCTATCTCTCACGTAGACCACTACTCGCACATGATTGATAGGTATGGCCTCTTACGTGGGAATGCGCAGATAAATATTTGTGTCTACCTTCGGTTCCACCACTGTGTGATTTTTCAGTTAGCGGCGTTTCTGGTGTCTTGACTACTCTCCTTTGTCCGTGTTTGCACGCCCTGTTTTTATAAAGGCCCCTAACAGCCTTTGAAAATACAACAAAAAACAAAAACAACGAGCGCATTATTCTCTCTTGGCGATTCTTGTCTTTTGGTGCACTTCGTGATGCCAGAACAGTGATTCACCTGACATCATCAGGGTACATACTCTCGACTGGTCCATATACGAAAAACAACAGTTGTGAATTGTCTCTCATACTGATTTGCTATGTAGACGCCCACCCGCTCTTGCTTCTCTCGCACGACTGTCGTGCGCGATTAAATGATTTCGCTCCATTTTGTGCGTTTGCGACCGCGCATGCAGAGATAACAGACTGCAGCTGACAAGCGCGAAGTCATGATAGGTTCAACGCTTAGTGCTGACATTGTACGCGTGCTTTATGAAGAAATAAGTGGCTATTAGATGTCCCCTGTAAGAAGGGTATTGAAGGTGAGAACGAAACCAATGGAAAAGGCGCCAGAATATATTATTCTTCCAACGGACGCACTCCTTGCAGCGGAGACAATGCAGCTTTCCAGGAAAAAGGCGAGCCCTCTTCAAGGGTATTTTGTAAATTTGTATTGCGTTATCAATTGTATGAACACTCAGGACAGGTTTTCGCCGTCGCCGTCATGTTCCGTATAAACTCTAAATCGATAACATCGCTCCGCTCATTGTATGTTCTACCCGCGAGTAAAAGCTCGCGAGCGTTGGCAAGGAACATGGCTAAAGTAGAGATGAAACAAGCTGGCCATCTCCGTCACACTGAATAACATAAACCCGCGTGCGAGGCCTACCGTCGATTGCTCCTCAAGCCGAAGGAAACGCCCCGCCCGTCATTTGCTGGCGATGGAGCAGGAAGGGAGGTCTGGGGAGAGGCACTGTGTAACTCGAGCAGCATCTGTGAACTTTGACTATAACGGCGCCGTCGAGAGCGCTGGCACGCGCACTATTTCGGCAGACATGCCCCAGCAAACGGCTCGTATACCTTCTACGCGCTGTGAGCACTGTGATCTCACTGCTTCGCGCTCGGACCACTGATACGACAAACTGACCGAAAACTGCTTCTCTCCCGGGAGCGGCCGTACTGCCATACACCAGCGTTTTATAGAGTTAAGTGAGATCGGAGCAAAAAGAGTTAGCTGCTGGCCCTCGTTCATGTAACATTACGGCGTGTACTTATCCCATTCACTTCTTCGCACCCCCCCCCCCCCCCCGCGCCGCGCCGCCGCCGGTCCGATGAACACCGCCGCGTTCACGCGCCGCCACCGGAGGTAGAAACACCGGCGCGCCGCCGCCGGTGATTTTGGGTGCGGCGCACATGTCTACTCTCAACTAAATTTTTATTGGAGAAAACGATAACATATATAGAACATGAACATAACACCTCGTGACTACGGAAACTTCGTCATCCCGTAAGGCAATGAATGGCTGGCTAACACGCTGAGACCCGTACTTATTTATAAAAAAACGGCCTCCATGACCTTTTTTGATAGTTCATGATTATATATGAAGCAGCGCACGACGACAGGCACAAAAGGAACGAAAGGGACACCGCTGCACTCTCAACTAGTTTATTTCGCAAAAAAACATGGTTAATATACAACAAGACGGTGTACCACGTCAGTGTGGCACGTGGTACACCGTCTTGTTGTATATTAACCATGTTTTTCTACGAAATAAACGAGTTGAGAGTGCAGCGGTGTCCCTTTCGTTCCTTTTGTGCCTGTCGTCGTGCGCTGCTTCATATATAATCATGAACTATCACCAACTCGCCCAACTTTCGACATTACTGAACTTTCTTGATAGTTTGTCTGGGTACCTGAAGAGCATGTTTGTTTCAGCAAAAAGCGGGTGGCACTCACAATCGCGACAATTCATAGGCAAATGCGAATGCTCAAAGCCTTCCAATGAACTGTGGTGTTCTCTCAACCGCATATTCAAACACCGCCCGGTCTGACCTATGTACTGACGACCGCGTGAAAAAGGAATTGAATACAAAACGTTCGGGATGCAAGGAACAAACTTCAGAGCATGTTTCATACTGCGCTTAAGCAACTTATCGCAGGTCATAGAATTAAGAGAATTAGGTTAAACTGCTTCACGCAGCCGGCCACCTGGTTTTTAACGCTGTCATGCACGGGGACAGCACTTGTTGAGGGCGGCCCTTACATCGTAAGTTAGGATACCTTGTTTAATCAATATGGAGTGCGCTGACCTGAAACCAAAAAGAGACTTCATTGACCTCGATTGATAGGACCAACAAGCATTATCTGCTTTGAATGAAAGCCTTAGGTCGACCAACTGCAATTCTTCCTTCTCTCGAAGTTGAAAAGTAAACGTTGTCCCCGTTCCTTAAACACCTTCACAACGTCGACAATGGATCTCTGGAAGTTATGCCTACTGACGAAAACCAAATACAGTGAAACCTCGGTGATACGATCACAGCTCATACGAATTTCGGGGTGATACGATTATTTCGTTGGTCCCGGCCAAGGCCCATTGGCCTCAGTGTAATGGAGTACGGTTGTTGTGAACCAATTTTCACCCAGCGACACTTGATACGAACGTTCGCTACCACCCAGGTTCGAAGAGGTGCTGTACGCGCTGTCGCCGAAGACGCGCCAAGCACGTGCGAGCGCGGGAACGCAAGCGTGGGCATGCGCGCCACACCGCCAAATCGTCAGAATCACGGTGTAAGAACACTTTTCTTACGGTCAGAATAAACCTTCAGAGACGCGTCACGGCCTCCGAGTGTCGCGGGTCACAACGCACCTGGTTCATTAATTAAATACGCGCTTACTGGCCGTATATTTACGAGTACTCGTATGATTGCCGACATCTAAAAACTTAACTGACAATCATTCAGGGTTCTCCCTGACGTTGCCGCAGCCCTGACAAACAATAAATGAAAATGTACGCCAGCTTTCTTTTGTCGCATGCTAATTTTCATGCTCTCTGGTGATACGAATTTCGGATGATACGAATATTTTTGGTGGTCCCGTGAGATTCGTATCACCAAGGTTTCACTGTAGTCATCTATATAGCGGAAAATGTGCGAAGCTAAGTCAGCCAGGGGACTTTTATTGCGATAGAGATTGCATGGACAGTCTCGGCTGGTTTTTGCCATCGCCGTCGCCGTGAGGGCCCGTATATGTATATGTATGTATTGTAACGAAGAGAAAGTACTCCGGCGCAGAAGCAGCAGCATCGAGGGTGCAGCAGAACATCGCGCTAGCGGACTGTGCTTGGTGCATTACGCGACCAACGATGAGCTCTACGCTTTCTTGTTCCCTGCGCGCTCCAGGCTATGTCCTCTAGGCCGCGGTGTAGAAACAAAAATAACTGACATTGTGGGCATATCTAAATGGAGTACCAAAAGATCGAGAACACCAAGTTTGTGCGCATACGTTCTGCTCGAGAGCAATTTCATGCACATCGATATGTAAAAAAGCAAAAAGAGCACATCGCATACTTACAGTGACCGCTGCAAATTTTCGTCGTGTCGAAGTCGATAACTTTCACTCGGCCGCCAGGCAGTATGAGCATGCTGCGAACAGGTCGAGAAAACAGCAACACTCCGTTACCTATCCATAACCACATAGCGTGGAACCATAAATATTTATTTACGCTGTCGTTTTTATGTTATTTATGTTATTTATGTGACCTGGAGGTCTTTTCCTCCTATTCTCAACGGAGGTTATATGTTGGCTCAAAATTTTCACGTCTTATTGGCCAGGAATGTTGCTGTCTCTCATACACTTTTGACGGTTACGAATAATCTGGCGTCTCTACCGGTACTGAACAGTACGCACGCTATTTTTAAGGCTTAGCGTTATCGTGTTTGCGTGGTTAGCGTAGTATACGTAAAACATGGCGGAGGTTTTGGACGCCCGCTTCGAACTAAATTTACCCTTGATGTGGATCGATAGACTTCTTTCGTAGAAAATGTTGGTGTAAAATGGCTTCATGGTCAAAAGGTAAAAAAGAAGACGCCGACCAAAACACTTAAAGAATAACAAAGACGTTTCGGCTCCCGTACGGAGCCTTTTCAGAAAAAAATCGATTTTTTTTAACAAGGCCCCCGTACGGGAGCCCGAACGTCTTTGTTATTAAAGAAGATAGTCTTTATTGGGATACTTCAACGCAGAAATTTTGGTCTGTCTGTCTGTCTATCGGTCTTTCTGTCTGTCTGTCACACAATTCAGGCACCCAGCCAAGGTTTAAGCACTTGCTGAACGTCCAGCCACTTGAACTGTTAGCGGCGTTTATACTTGTGAACATTGTCGATCAAAAAGCAAATATTGCGCATATCTCAGGTGCAAGATTCATACGTAAGTATTAGGTGGTGTGTTCTTTTACTAGAAAATACATAAATACTTCATTCTAAAGACCCTAGTGTTTCTTAGGCTGCGCTTAAAATGCGACGCTTACGAGCCAGATGCGGCGATTCAACATAGAGGAGGAGGACTCGTGTAGTACGGCAGGCAGATATCGTCTTTCGACGACATTTGCAGCGAAGCACGCAGATACGCCGCGAATTTTTTGAACTGTTTTTGGCTTCTTTTTTACCTTTTGACCATGATTGTTCCAGACCAGACGAGGTTTCGTCGAACTCTTGATTTCATTTTAAAATGGCTTCGCTTGCCTTCAGGTAGCCTCGACGACCCAGTATTACGAATAATTTAGCCTACTTTTCGAGATCGTTTCCCATTTCGAACGTTCCAAGGCCTAACTAGAAGATCGGTGTAGACAAATCTACAACACAAAAATTTTCGCTATTGGTGCATGGTTCATATTTATTTATATTTATTCAACGTAAGATTCCGCGCCGCACGCGAATGTTCCAGCTTTGTCGAGAGATAACGCCGTCACCAGCGATATCGCTGGAAAGTTCGATAGCGCCTGTATAAAAGCCGACGCGCTTGACCGCTTGCCAGTTGATCGACGGTCGATGCTCTGTTCGCCGCTATCAGTGTATTGTTGTAGTTTCACTTTCAATCCTGGCCACAAGTTCGGCCAAATAAAGAGTTTCATCTCTGACGTGCTGACTACTGCCTTCGTCGACGTGACGACCACGTGACAATATGTAAACAACTCAATTTACACGTAGACCTCGATGCATCTCGTAATGCTTAAAATATGCCCCATATGCTGCTGGTTGCTTTGCATGAAAACGATGCAAAAAGTACGAGGGATCTGCAGGAATTTTTTTCAAACTGTCTGTTCAATTAAAACACTCATAACACACATGCGTTCTACTTCAGATTCATTAGCGCGAATGACTAGTTTATTAGACTATCTAATAATGGCTGAAATACATGTAGATTGGTGGAAAGGATGGGCTGCTCATACAACAGGCGACCAGTTGCGCGCCACGTTCTCTACTAATTTGTCTTCGGGCTGCTATGCACTTTTTTCACAGCGCGCTCATTCAAAATACGCAGTACTAACTCAAGGTTGCGCGAAAATAAATTGCAAATGAAATTGTAACAGCGTATTTTTCTGGTTCTGCTGGCTCACCTAACCAGCTAAGTTTATCGCGATTGAGGAAACAATATGTGTTTAGTGACGAACCGAGTGTACCTGCTGTGCTTCCTTCTTGACGGCTGCTGCTGTGTGAGTACAGAGCAAAAACCAGCATAAGATTTGCTCGATTGTTGCCGTGGCTGCTTACTTGGACACCTTGATGTCCCGATGCAAGAAGCCGCGAAGGTGCAAGTGTTCTAGTGCCAGTATTAGTTGCGCCATGATTATTTGGCAGGAATCGATGTCCAGGTAGTCTTCGCTGGTCACCACACGCATAAGATCCAGGCCAGGAATGTACTCCATGACGGTCACATACGCCTCCTGTGTTGTACAATAATGCACTACAATGATGTATCCAGTAAAAATATGGCACGCCTCTCCGAACTGACGCAACAGTGAAAGCTGAGCTACACAAGAGAGTTCTCGCACCCTTCATACATGTACTCCGGGTCTGTCCGCCAGCTTACAGCCCAGCTCAATAGCCATAGCGCATTGTGTCTGCTGCATTCGAAGGGCAGTTTTGGTTTTCTGTTCGTAGTTACGACAAATTGACTAAAGCTGCATCCCAGCACAAAAGCGTTAGCTTTTACCGTCATAGCCGAAAAAAAACTACTTCAACTTGGAACATGTGAAACGATGACGTGGCTAAGAAAAAGTACGGAATAGTGCACAGTCAGTTGTTTTCAATTCACATGGGGATGTACGAAAGGCAGCTTTCTTTTTAACATCTGTGGGTGTAAATATGAAAATGAGATTGTTTTAGTCACAATAGATGCCCGATACGCTCTTACAAGCTGTTGTACAAAAACGGCGGTGGAACTCCCCTATGAAACACTACTCGTTGGAAGAAAAAGTGGGCGTGGCGCATTGTTGCAGTTTATTTTTCCCATTTCATTTAATATGTCCCCAGACGCGATGAAAAGGAACCATTTGACTGCCTCATATGCGTAAGATATACTGCGTAAGGGGTCGCAGCTATTTCCCGGATTTTATAAATGGTAGACATGACATTCCCACGACCTGGTGTGCGGCTACTTGTGGGAATTTCTCGTCGTAGTTACTGCAGAGAGTGTGGGGATTCTGTGCTTCATTTTCGCTCTACATTACCCCTTCTGCATTGCCCTGTTTACAGAACAGTCACGGTGCATGCAGTCGCTTCCCTTGCCCTCGAGGAAACAGCAGCGCAACAGAAATCGCAGCCAGTAGCGACAGGTTCTCTCCACTTCAATCTGTTATGGCAGTGCAAGTGATACCGCCCACGCCGAAAAACAAAAACCGCTAGTTCTACAAAGTACGCGGTGGTGGGGCCTATCCACGAAGGCCAGGAGCCGAATTCTGAAAACTTCTCTTTCGTAAGTGCCGTTCCCCCTTGGTCAGGCGGCTTCACTAATGATATGTCCCGCATCCTGATTCGCTGAAACATTCTCTTACGAACATTTTTAGCGTAAGACGTTTTTGTGAATACGGGCCCAGATTTGTCGCGGCTGTAGCCGACAGGCCATGTCGCCTGTAGGCAAAGGCGACTCTGGTGTGGTCCTGTTGCGGGGCTCTGGGCAGGACAGAGGAGACGATTTATGGGCTCGAGCTATCCGCTCACAAGTAGGACGGCGATGCGATGCGGCCCTGGGCTTGCAGTAGAACAGCAGTTCATGTTCTGGTAGTGTGGATGCGAAGGAATATTGGGCGGTTACTCCTGAAGAGGCAGTTCTCAAATTGTGGTTTTTGGGCCCTACTGTTTGCCATCCCAGAGTCTGGACAGCTGGCGGTCATGGCTTTTTTTCATGAAGGGCCTCGAGGAGAGAGACGTTTCACCTGCGCGGACGAGCGTGACACCCCAATGGTGGGCATCTTGAGCCAGGGTGTCCGTGTCCTCTTTCTCAGGCATCCTCACATGACAGGGTAGCCAGTGCGGAGGGATGGCAGCTCAAATGCAGCGAGTGCTGACATCTTCGCACTCCACAGGGCTCCCATAGGAACGGGCTGGTGCTGGTTTGCGAAGGCCTGGAGCGCTGGCTTCGCGTGGCACACCACTGCCATCGCGTTTAATGGGGGATCCTCGGCAAGGAGTTCACCAGTGATCAGAGTTGTCACATGCTACCAATCTAATCAAGCAAATAATCATGACAAAAGAAGCCCCAAAAAACGCGATGCGACTTTCGCGAAGGCGCCCAAGAGAAGCGTGAATTTAATGAATTTCCCCATTCCTGAAAATATTTTTCATTATAACAACAAGTCACTGAAATACGAAGGTGAGTTGAAAAAATAACTTTAATTATTTTGTAAAGCGAAAATATGCGCAACTATGCACGTTTGCCAGTGAATACTTAAATTCACTTGCTGATTCTCCCAACGTATGCTTAACTACAACGCTCGAGTACACAAAGTCATCGACAAAGGCGCTATTGGTGAACGTGATGATCACTAAAATAACAATATTTGCTGGAAAATGCAAATAAGGCCAGAAAACGCGGCAAGTCTTTAGAAAATTCTACAAGCGACTCGGCGAAAACAGAAGCCCACATCCGCTGATTATAAGGCAACTCTGCCAGTGATATTACCAACCCCACCACCTCTGCTGCCGTGGAGCTTGCAGCAAAGAGCAGACGACCTTGCAGGACACTTGCTCTTGATAAGGTGGCCTCTCCGTTCTTCTGTCTTTCACTTCCCTTCGGCGTTGCCCTGCGACACTCCGCCGTGGTCTCCCATGGCTTTCAGAAACTAGCTTCGTTCCTAATCTCAATTCTATATGCCCAAGATTCCAGAGCGTTACCCGCGCCTTTTTGTAAGGCAAGCAAAACTTACGACGTAATCAGAGTCGTCCTACACCAAAAAAAGGACGCCCAAGCACTTGTGCACAATTTTGGTGGGAGTGCAAGTGTCATGAGTGAATTCGTGGGTGTTTTTTCTCAAATTGCCATGAACGTATATTAAGCATTCTGCAGCAAAGTTTGTACCCAGCAGCATAGGAACCGTTTTGTTGATGTGGTCCGATGGTGGAACTTCATTTTTTGGGAGCCGTTCTGATGGCATGTTTCCGTAGCGGAAGAGTCAACTCAAGATCGAGCGTAACCAACTCGTCCAATTGAGAGTTCTGCAATTTACCCAACGACGCCTTGGGCCTAGTGGCCTAATTAAAACTGAGGCATCTCCCTGCAGAAATCGCCGAATTGGAGCTTCACCGATATACCTACCTGTGAGGATTGATCGCCATATCAACACACGAATGACACCGACGTCTGCTTTCGGCTAATGCCCAGAAAGACCATGATCATAAACCGAGCAGCTTGAGGTAATGTAGTGCGCAGCAACCGCGTAGTTTCTCTTCGGCTACTCTCTGGAGGTGTTCCAGTCCTTCGAGGCTATCCGAGCGACGAACGCGGTATTCCTGATTTCCAGAGTCAAGTTGACATCTTGACTGTTGCGAGCGTTCTGGTAGCGTGAATAGGCATTCTTTTCGCCGCTGCTCGATTATGCCGTCCTTTCCCGCAACGTACGTCTATACCTGGTTTCAACTTTTGATAAGGACAGCATCCTTCCAGACTCGCACTAAAGTTGCCGTTAATTATCAGCAAAATTAATAGGTGCTTTTATTGACTACAACTGGCGCTTCAAGACAATAACGGGAAAGATGAGACGGGCAAAGGTGAAACGTGAATTTTAAACTTATTCTGATCTCTCCACTTATTTTGCCTGTTTTATTGCTTCTATTTTCATGGCACACTACGGACAACTGTGTCTTTAGACTACTTGGTTCACTTGAATTGCGTTTATGGCTGAAAATAGCATGTAAAGAAGTTTTTGACGGCATGCACATGCATCAATGTGCTTGTCTCAAAGTGACAGATGCCGCGAGCGAAGTCCCCTGCATGGTTTAAACTGGCTCTGTGTCTTTTTAAGTGAGACCATTCTGCATTAACTACTCTCCAGAATGAAGATTTTGCCATAAGAAGTGAGTTAATACTCGCAAAGCTAGTGCGCAAAAATTTCAAGTGCGCTCAGGCATGTTTCATCGAGCTATACTCGCTGAACAATAAAACAGCGCTTTAGACGGGGCGAGATGAAGACACAGCCACGGCGCGGTGTCTGCGTCGTCATCTCGCCCCGTCTTAAGCGCTGTTGAGTGCGGAGCACATTAGGGGCCCGGGCTGTCGTATTCTGTCGCCGTCTCATGTAGCTTGGCGTAACCCTGGCAAAACCACGTATAGCACAGATATCTGTAGCATATTGAGCGCGCGCTCGCGCCAAGGAGAAGCATTCTTCCTCTTGTTCTTTGAGCGTCTTGATGATGGTATCAGGTGCGAAGCACCTTAGAGGCCCAGGGTGTCATATGCTGCCGTATGCTGCCGTCACTTGGCGTAACGCAGGCAAAACCACGTATAAAAATAGAAAAAATGGACGCAAGCGAGAAATAGAAAAAGAGAGAAAGAAAGTAAATTAGAACTAAATATAAAGGGAGAAAGGAAGAAATAAAAAACGGGAAAAGAGAAAAAGAAAGAAAAAGAGGAGCAAAGAAAGAGAAAAGCAAAGAGAAACAATAAAGAATGCCCAGCTCCGCACTTCCTTAAGGCTTGGTGCCACTGTTGCGACGCTGCCTTAATTTTATTCTTCATCTACGGTATGCACCAACCAGCCCAATCAAGCACACTGCTCGAGCTGTAATCGATATTCGAAACATCGAGTTCACCTTGACAACGAAGCAGCTGTAGTACTTCACAAGGAACGGGTTCCTGATGACTGATGCTACCACTTTATCCATGGCTGCTTGCTTGTGCCGGCTGAAACGGTCCACGTTTACCAGCTTCACCGTGGCCACAAAGTTGGCCGGGCGGTAGTTTGCCAAGTACACGGCCCTGCGGTGTGAGGTTGTTTAGAGGAGTCCGCAACGCTTCTTCCAAAAATATTTTCTGATTTAGCTGTCGGTGGAAGTGCTTGGTTCATACTTTTCGAAAGAACTATGGGCACAAAACACACAACAATAAAAAAATAGGAGGAGGACAAGCTTCAGCTTGCTTGACCCCCTCCCATATCTTCATTTCTTTTCTGCAGCAACTCAATGGTGCTTGACTTCCACATGCTACTTCTTTTCCTGACTCTACTTTTTACAGCGAAACTGTGTACCTCTACCCCGGAACGGTTTCGTCTCCGTGGACTAAACAGGAAACGCCTATCCCCTAAAGCGCGAGACAGATGGTACGATTTTCCATGCGATGTGCCGGCCGACGCGCCGGTGGGGGAGGGAGAATGGTGGCTGTCCGATGCTATGAAAGGTCACCATTCCGGTTTCCCCACCGCCGTGTCGGAAGTCGCATCGCATGGAAAATCGTACCGTCTGTCTCGCCCTTAAACCACCAACAGACGCTCGGGTGCTCCTGTGCTAGACGATGCGCGCCTTCCTTGCGCTTTCACCTTGGACGCCGAGGAAGCTCGTTCGGATAGGTAGACAGACGAGCAGACGACGTGTTCGCTGTATACTCGTGCACAACTGCAAAGCCACAACTAAATTTCGGCCTCTGGGTGGTTCAGGGGCACTTTTTATCAGTGCTGGGCAGTATCGAAGATACATGTATCTTCGATACTATCTTCGATTCCCTTTGGGTATCTTGTATCTGTATCACGATACCTCTCGCAAGACGTGTATCAGCATCTGTATTTCCGATACATTGAAGAATGTATCGTGCACATTAAGATACAAGGTACGGCGATCGCAACACCGCGGTGCGAAACAATAAACATTGGTTGAACTGTGCTTCTCAAGCTGATACTGCTCCCACTCAGCCAGCAGATTAGAACTAAATATAATGACATTATTTTATCTTTCCACCAGAGTTTTCCAGCGAGGGTAAGCGATGAGCTTTGAGCGTCC
Organism: Rhipicephalus sanguineus; assembly: GCF_013339695.2. NCBI lineage: Eukaryota > Metazoa > Arthropoda > Arachnida > Ixodida > Ixodidae > Rhipicephalus > Rhipicephalus sanguineus. The sequence continues at coordinate 43,375,417 of NC_051178.1, read as the reverse complement.
CTATTGAGGAAGAAGAGTCACGTGGTGGCGCTAGCGTCATCTCGGCAAACGCGCGAACGTCTACGCCCAGACGACATTTCGTTTTCACGGCTTGTTTTTTTTTTCTTTTTAGTTGTGTCAGTGCAATGGCACTTGGCTCTTAGCTACTTTTGCACAAATTGTGATGCCGCTGTAGTGGCGTTATCGATGTTTCTCTTGCGTTGTGCTTCGTTACGAAGTCTGAAGAATGCGAGAAAAGGGGTTGCTTTGCGTCTCGTGGCTTTCACACATCGGGGATTTGAAGGACTTGGTCGATGCAAGTTTGACTTAGATGCAATGAGATTGACTTATATGCAAATAAGGTTCTAACAGATACAGCACCACCGGAACTGATGCTGAATCAAACAGAACAAGCATTCACTTAATAGAAGCTATCTTGGCGTACGTCTCCTTTCTTTTATTCAATGAGTTTTCAAAATCATAATTAGATTGTTAGCGGAAGTTTTTTCTAAGCTGCCCTTTTCCATGCCATACATTACCCATGTCTTTGTATTGCTTTTTTCGGTTCTGCTTACGGCAATATGTCGTTAACATGCTGGCAACGTAAACTCTCTGCTTTATTCTTACTTTTAGCTGTCTGCATTATTTTTACTACTGTTTACAGACTTATATTCTCCTTAAGTTTACTGTTATGTCAAGGTGACGTTGAGATCAAATATATAATAATTTGAGCGTGCTTGGATCATACAGTAGCAAAAGTTCTGATTACTGCTGAGTAAATTAGCGAAATTGAGTTTTCATGATTATAACGTAAATTATTAGGAGCCAGCTCAATGATGTTAGCAAGGGGATTGGAGAAACATTGTTATACGAAATGCTCCCTTTTTGTAATGAGCGTCTCAACGAGTCCGTTTACGCTATTTTACATAGGTACTGAATTTTCAGTGGTCTTACCTTAAATCTCTAATTGACATGGATATTAGAGGTTACCCGCCGCGGTGGTCTAGTGGTTATGATGCTTTAGTGCTAACCCGTAGGTCGCGGCGGCCGCACTTGGATGCCCGTTGGCTTATATTTGAGTTTTATACCATCACGTGGTCTAAATTTCCGGAGCCCTCCACTATGGCGTCTATCATCATATCGCGGTTCTGTGAGACGTTCAACTCAACAATTATTATTAGCTCTTGGGAGTGCCGCCTGTATCGTGTTCCTGTACTAATTCGCTGTGTTTGATACAGAACCGCTTTTCTCTTTTACTTATTTATATTTGTTTTTCTTTCTTAGGCTACTGTAAATATTTTTACTCTTACTATTCACGAGGTAATCGTAGTTTAAGCGGCAATATAGTGTGAATAGCGGCGGTGTCCTGCTGCACTTCATGCAACTATATAACACGTCTGACACGTTTTCTGGGCTATAGATCTTCTCTCATAAAAGAAAAATTGCTAGAAGATCGCGTATTACTGAGTACGTCGCTAACGAACGCTTTACGCCGGCAGATAAGTAGAATATAAAAGTAATTACAGTTTTATGAATGTCGCTACCAGCGTTCTCGCTGTTGTATTACACCTGTCCGGGGATCGGGTATTGCGAAAACCGTGATACGCTTACGGGAAAGGCAGAACTTAACAATGGTATTTGCACCATTTTGCGGAGGCATCTTATTGAAGATGCAGTCCGCTAGCTGGTCGGCGAGCAGAGCATCGACTCTACCCAATTACAAAAGCGGCAAGCAAAAACCGTTATCAGCGAAGTGTATAAAGAGCTGTCATGGTGAGCAGCTAAAGCAACCCCATTAAGTTGTTTCGGAACAAAAGTAATATACCTTCAGCAAGAAATACAAAACTTAGGAGATACTAACAGACATTTCACACAAATGAAGCAAAATTGGCCGCACTTAATAAACTTTCAAGCGAGCATTTTTGTGCATCGGCGTTTAGTGCTACATTACCGTTTATACAGATTTATAATAACAAATTTCCGAATGTATCGAAGTATCTTAAGATACACTTGGAATGTATCGTATCGGATACAATCGGCGTTGTGGTATCTTGTATCTGTGTCTCAAATACTTGTTGCCTGAGTAACTTGTATCATATCGCGATACACTTTCAAAGTATCTTTGCCCAGCCCTGCTTTTTACAATGTCAGGCAGATGGTATATCTTTCTTTGCAATCAGGCATACATCACAGAGCGCAGTATTCGTTTCAATAAAGGAAACCACAAAAGAAGCATAAAACCGCATGCTGGATGAGAAGGCGCCTTTGAACAATGGGAACACCCTCCCACGCGTTCCCGATAAAGATTACATTGCAACTGTTTTGCACTTCACACGATCGCTTGGAATGACGTCAAACGGCCCTTCCTAATCCCCGCGTGTGTTTACCGCTTTCATATATAAAAGGAAGACCCGTCTAGCAACTCGTTCAGTTCATTCTAAGAGTGCCATGGGTAGACCACGGAAATTAAATACACATGAACAGCGTGAATACAATGCTCGACGAAAGGAACAAATTCATTTTGCTGAAAATGATCGCTGAACCAATCACGGTCTACCACAGCGACCACAAAGCGATTAGTACTACTACTACTCTAAAGTAATAATAAAACATACCCGCCAATCAGCACGCGCGGTGTTTGATACAGCTTCGTTGGACATTCACGTTCACAGGGCGGTATGGGGGCCAATTTTTTAAGCCTAGCACACCACTATGTATTAAATAACAATAACTCTTACACCAAGATACTTCATCCTTGTAATTACGTACGTCTCTAACATTTCTTATTATCGTGATTCGGCACTCGGCAAGCTTCTGCACCTCTTGCTGGACGCCCATTAGGGCGAGTGGCACGTCTGTAGTTAAGGAGGGCGTATGTGTGGAAAATTACACGCACTGTACAGACGCACAGAGACAAACACTACATTAAAGGTCAGGAAAGCTTTCACGATGGCTCCATTTAGCGCTACAGAGATGCCTACATACCTTGAGCAGAAGAGTGCTTGCAAATGGCAGTAGTATACAAGTAACAATTTTTATAAATCATAGTTAAGCGTAAATACAAATTATTGCGTAGACACATGAAGCGGCATGACCATCCCTTGGGTCAGAGACGTAGGTTTTTTAGCGTCTCACAATTCAATTACTACTCGACTGGCCTACGCGCATCGGGCCCATGGTCATTGAAAGGCGGCATCTCATTTGCAGCCTAGGTAGTGGCGGTTTCAATAGGACGCGAAATATCTTCAGTGATTTACAGCTACAATTTTGCTGCTTACTGGAGGGCGTAATATGCGGCTCGGATGTTCATAGAAGTATCCACTCGCATCTAGCATCATTTTTCTCAAACTCAAAGCTAGATTTATTAAGCACATTTCAGTAACAGCGACTGCATCATCAAAGCAATGTAAACAATTAGTGCTAGAGATGTCAACGCATGCGATTATTTTCTAAGTAACTTGTATGGTCCATTGAACGACTGTGAGGGGTGGTATCGTGCCCATAAAATTTGTGCACTTCACAGCTATGCGCCCGTAGAAGGCGACGAACAAGAATGGAAAGCCTGGACGATGCAACGTATCGCAGATGTACGTGTATTTGCGTTTAATTGCTCACATTAGTCGAGAGAAAGTTACATTCGGGGAACGTAACCAGCACATGTCTTGCGATATTTGGAGTACTGGAGATTTACGCTAACCACATTAAAGAAGGCGCCGGAAAAAAGGGTCCGAAATTCTTGCATACTTGTTCGCGCGCCAGACTGTGTCTCAAATGACCTCTAATTATAATCATCTGCATTTGTAGCACTTAAGAATCACAGCATACAAAAAATATGTGAGCCGTTTGTACGGCGGTTACCTTCGTGAGAAATTATGTTTCATGCATAAACGACCGCGCTGAATACAAAAATATTTCATTTTAAATTTCCTTACAAGTGGTTGGGGTACGCAAGCCAGTTAGGATGATTAGCTAGGCCAGCGGTGAAACACGCGGCCCGCACAAGACTGTCTTTGTCCAATATTTTCTTTACTTTCTTGATATTTAGGTTTATGTGCTACAGAGACATGTTTGGTCTAAAGCATTCTTGTCATGAGGCACCGCCTGCGGGCACCGTGTGTTGAGACATATCCGTGAAACAAATTTCAGAATGGTCGTCCAGATTTTCGCCATTTTTGAAATCAGCATCGAGATCTCGGTAGAGTCTTGGCGCCGAATCTCCTTCAGAAATGACCCATATATCAGATATGGGAGAGGTGTTTCAAATGGCAACGTTAGCTGACTTTCTGTACAGAGTACCCCCCCCCCCCTCCCCCGCTTCTACTTTCTTCGCCGTCTCGGCGCTGGCGGTACTTAATGTCATGCCGGCGGCCCGCTAGCTGGGGTGAGCTTGAGACTCCTGGGCTAGGCTGTCTGATGACTAAGAACCTATTATTTTGGCCCAGTAATAAGTATTAGGTATTATGCCATAATAATAATAACTGTTGGGATTTAACTTCCCAAAATCATGACATAATTATGAGAGATGACGTAGTGGAGGGCTCCGAAAATTTCAGTGACCTGGGGTTCTTCAACGTGCACCTAAGTCTAAGTATACGGGCCTCGAGCATGATCGCTCCTATCGTAAATGCGGCCACCACGGCCGGAATTCCATCCCGCAACCTGCAAGTGAGCAATCGAGCACCATGACCACTAGACCACCGTGGCAGGTTAGTATTAGGCAGACACATTTAATTAGAACGAATACTTTCCACTACATGTGCTGCACGCAATCAGGACTGGAGTTTGCATTCTACTTCAATCGAATCCATATTGTAAGATGTACGTCCTGCATAGACTCGTGAGTACCAAGTTCATTCCAACACTCATATTTCAAATGTCTACCACGAATATTAAATGAGATAAAAGGATCGGAACACCACGGAGACGAACGCAGAAAGAACGCCTGACTAAAAAACAGCCATTCTTACTATGGGGCATCTCGGAATGTTGGCTAAGATAAACAACGCTGACTGAATCTCAAGCAAACGGCGGTATGGTTTCACATCGAGACTATTAACAAAGCACAGGCATTCTGTTCGGAACCTTACCCGAAGCCTCCTGCACCGAGCATTTTAATGCTCTTGAAGTCGCGAATCCTTGGGATATATAAGGTGAAAGGCTGGGGCTTCGGAAGTTGCATCTGTAGGGAAAAAGGCTGCTAAGAAGTCTGATGCGTGAAGCTTTGATGAAGCTCTTTAGGCGATACGGCAAAATCAGCGTCAGAAAAACTGTATTTATTAAGGCGAAAATTTTATATGTCTCACCAAACGGAAGCATTTACCCTCGGCGTCCCTCGTCCGTGCTGTTAACAAGAGTGAGGCAGAATATCATTACACTATGACGTGACCACCTGACGTCCTCACGACGTTACAAGTCGTTAAAATTTGTGAAGTCATCATGGCGTCACATAACGCGACGTCACAAGGTGATGTCATCACATGACACCGTCGCTTGGTCAAATGTGGGCCGATCACTGAGGCAGTGCAAAACCAGGCAAGGTACAGAAAGCTTACAATGCCTCCGATTCTGGATGCAGAAAGCTATAGGAGGGAGCTTCAATACATGGACTGAGAAGAAAGAACATTGCTTTGGCCTTCGAGTCGTCTTCGGCGAATTCATAAGGGGCCCTGTGAGTTTACCGCAGAGCTGTTATGCTCGAGGTTTGCCGTGTGTCGTAGACAGAAAGTTATCGTCGTCATGAACCGGTACGCGCTTTTTTTTTCATCCTCTTCATCCTCGGCCTCTTCTTCCTCTTCTGCTTTCCTCCCAGCACACGTGCGCCAATTTGTCTAGCGTGGGATGCAATAACCCTGATGGGCGAGAGAAAGAGTACAGAGAGAGAGAGAGAGAGCAGGAAAGAAAGAGATAGCGAGAAAGAGAGAGAAAGAAGCAGAGAAATTCTTGGCAGAGAAGTTTCTTGGCAAGGTGAGATTCGAGCCCGCGTACCCTCGGTCTGAAGGCGAGTGTCGCAACCACTCGGCCATGCAGGCACGCTAGTAGAACATAGCATAGCCTTGTATAGTATCGTATAGCAAGGGGGTGGGAAAGGGAATTATAGGGAAGGAGTAGGGTAGAGAGTAAAACATAGCATAGAAAGAAAGAAAAAAGAAAGCGAATAGAGAAAGGAGAGTCAAAGAAATTGAGTTAAAGAAATGGACAGAACGAGAAGCAGATAGAAAGAGGAAGCAAGATATACACACTCAAACTTGTTCCGCATAGGTTCCAGATAAAACAGTGTTCAAGAAATCTTAACCGTAACAGGTGGGGATTTTATGTGGATCCCAGTGGCTTCGCAAGTTTTGCCCAGAACAGTAGCCGTCTTTTATTTCTTTGCTTGTTTAAGTGGAACGGGACACATGTAATCGATACCAGCAATTCGTTCCGGTTACCGAATTGCGTGTTTTGCAAGTTGTTCCACTTACGACTGCAAAGCGACGGTGTATGTGGACCTCATGTTCCAGCTATAACTTATGCTCGCCAGTGTCGCCTTGAAGCGAGGAGGTCCTTCCCATGAATCCTTTTTTCGCTTAGGAAACCATTATGGTGCTGCCACGGAACAAAGCGCGCCAAACAATGGACTGACGCTCGCGAAATGACTACAGAGCCGCCGTGCCTCTCTGCACCGGATCTTCTCTGCAAAAAAAAAAAAAATAATAAAGAGCATGTCCGTGCGCTCCCACTGAGAATCCTTCACTGGTTGTGGCGGTTACGGAGTTCCTTTGACGAGTGCTTGGCTATAGGTCTACAGACAGTGTGCGGCATTTATTTTACCGGCCAATGCGCGTACTTGTCGAACTTGTCGTTAGTTCTTGGGGCTCTGGGACCATCGTTAATAAGTTTGCCTTTGAAGCCTCGGACTTTCGATCCTGCGGTCGCTTCACAGAGGTGACTGTAAAGTGTTTATATTGCTTTCAGATTAGCGGCAAGGCGGATAACCAATTGGGAACTCTTGCTTGCTTTGCGCTATTCTCCTGGGTGGCTTTCAGCTCTGTCTTTGCTGCGTGGTTTCAAAGTTTCTGCAACCGCGAGGAAATTAAGAGAGTTTGGGCATGCATTAGCAGGCTGCATGGCTACTTAAGCGTCTGTGATCAGCATAATTTGGGTGCCGTGTAGAGCTGTTACGGGGCAGATTCCGCCGAGAAATCTCGGACTTGATCAAACGCTCGCGACGGAACGGGCTCTATACCAACTAGATGTGCGCGGCTGTAGGCTCGGTTGACTGATTTTCTTCTGTGTAAAACACTGCATTACGGGAATTTTAATTAATGGCATCGCTCGCTTCCGCGGATGGCCCGCGTGCCTGAGTCGGTAATGGCCGTTCAAATGCATTTCTTGCATGAATGGATGGCGTCGGCAGTCGTTCCAGAGTACGACGAACTAGTAGGCCCAGCGCGTACCCACTTTATGATTCCGTATTTTAACGTCTCTCACAACGAGGTATTGTTCAGTGCGGTGCTTGATACGTTGGTGGGCGTCTTTGTTTCGTGCAGTGTTGTGTGGTGTAACTGCTCGTCTAATTTCTTTAAAGGCCGCTCACACTAATTTATCTAATAACAATCACTTTAGTCCGCCGCTTCGGCACATTTATGTTCAATACGTGAAGTATTGAGCGTTTTTGTGTGAATATGTCTTGGTCATGTACTGTTTATGTATTAACCAACCAGAGGCATATTACTGACTAGAATTTTTTTCCAGCCGTGGGCTTCGAGATGGACAACGTGCGCGTGATCGGACGTCACGATAGCGGCCTACCACGTGAACTCGCGATAGACAGAAGGCACATTATGTATTAACCATTTTTTCCTGTATTGAGAATTGACAAATTCTCAAGTGTGCATAACTAATAGCTGATCAAACTTATTACTGCATGTCAATAGTTGTTTTACTTGTTATTAAGCCTGGTTTTCCAGTTTATTCCTAGTGTACTGATGTTCTTGCTACACAGATTTCATTATGAATTGTGTACTATGGCTTATTTGTGTGTTGGTGCTGGCTTTGTATTATCTGTATATACTGTAATTGTTTTCACCTAACCATGCGCCAAACGTGTTTTGTGGAACTAACTCTTCAAAAGTATTTTCCACCTTTCTTTTACTGCCAGCCAGAATAGCAGGAGGATTTCTTAGCAATATTGTTCTTTTGTGAGTAGCATTCCGTAGGATTGAGAGCTTCAGAAATACGCTTCTACATTCAATCATGCCCACATAAAGCGACAGCTATAGCAATTGTATACTAGCATGTATTGTGCAGGATTGAGATTTGTATGATGTCGGATAGTATAGGCATGTATGTAAACCAAATCCTCACCACGACAGCGCAATCGAATTGCTACAGTCTTTACCGTGGTCCTTTTCATGACTTTGTAAATGCGTTCATTGGTGTTATTTAGCACTCTCTGATAGCACGGCCGTTTCCAGGTTCACATAAAAATTTCACATTGCCATTGTCATTTATGCATGGATAGCTTAATTCCTGGTCATCTTATGGCATCAATTTATGCAGACCATGGGTATCGTCACCCATATGTCTGGCAAAACTAAAGCAATACGACACTTAAGTCAGACAAGTTAACTTCAAAACTTTTTATATATTTCATGTATACCTGAACTGACAATTCGGCGGTTACGTTTGAGTATGATATGAGAAAAACATACGCAGGCATGTTTTTGTGGAACACAAATACATGTGTGTTCCGCGTAACATTGAAGTAAAACATGTCAACGTAACATTGCAGTAAAACAGCTGTTTTCAATGTTCTTATCATATTGTCGCAACGTGGAAAGAACAAAAGACAGGACCGCGGTGCGACGAGGAAAGCTAAGTCTGTATTCAGAGATCACAAGAGCAGACGGTCTAACATCGTCTTCGTCAGAGAACCAATAGCTGCAGCTCGTGCGGCTCGCTTCGTTTTTTTCTGCCGGCTATTAATCGCGACATCAGCCTCCATTACAAGAAAGCATCGTCCCGATGCTTTGTGGTCACGGCAGCTTGGTTGGCACTCACTGGCAGTCCATGAGTTCTTTTGGACCCATAGGGCTTCATCCGAACCACGTGCACAACTTCTAGTGCCTGGCTATGACGCCTTCAGCAACGCGGACTGTCTGAAACAACCTCACCGTTAACATCAGTGAAACGTCGGAGAACTTTATACGGCCCGAAGTACCGCCGTAAGTGCTTCTATTAGAGGCCACGACGGCGAACTGGGGTCCAGTCCCAAGCTCTCTCTCTGGCTCGTATGAGACTGCTCCGTGACGTAGACTATAGCGCCTTTTGTCGTATTCCTGCTGGTGACGAATACGTATGCGCGCAAGTTGTCGGGCTTCTTCAGCAAGCTGAGTTATGTGGTCAGCATCCATTTCGATGCCATAGTTTTTATGGGCCAGCATAGCGTCGAGCATGGTTGTAATTTCACGGCCATGGAGAAGACGGAACGGCGTCGTGCATGTTGTCTCTTGCTCTGCCGTATTGTATGCGTAAGTGACATCAGGCAAGATCTTGTCTATGTCCTTATGCTCCACATAGATGTACCTGCAAAGCATATCCGAGAGTGTCTTGTTGAGCCGATCCGTCAGACCGCTCGTGTGTGGATGGTATGCCGTTGTACGCCGGTGGGATGTGCCACTAAGTGGTAAAACTTTGTATAGCAACTCGGCTGTGAATGCTCTTCCCCTGCCAGTCATTACTACTGATGGAGCGCCATGCCTCAGCACATTCTCTATAAAAAACCGGGCTGCTTCACTTGCCGTTCCCCGCTCCAGAGCCTTGGTTTCGGCGTAGCGAGTCAACTAGTCTGTCGCTACAATCATTCATCTGCGACCCGCACCCGAAGTTGGAAATGGGCCCAGGAGATCCATTCCGACTTGAGTGAATGGAGTTGCCGGTACATCAATATGATTGATACCTTTTGGTTTGACGGCTGGCACTTCCCTACGCTGGCATTCAAGGCAAGTCCGAACCTAATGTTGAATGGTCGCCATCAGTATTGGACAGTGCCACTTTTGTCTCACTCGGCATAGCGTTCGTGTGTAACCCAAATGAGCAGACGTTGCGTCATCATGACATGCCTGTTGAACTTCTCTGCTGAGTGGTGTTGGAACGACGAGTAAGTAGGTGATTACGTTTGGAGAAAGGTTCACCTTATGTAGGACGTCCTTGCGCAAGCAAAATGATGCGTGTGATCTTGCGAAGAGCTTTGACACAGCAGATGTGCGTCCCTCCACGAAACTAATAGTGGATGGCAATTCCGGGTCGCCACGTTGCTGCTTTGCCATTGTAGTCATGTTGACAACACGTACAAGTGCCACGTCGTCGTCATCTTCGGCATTTACATGTTGAAATGGGGCGCGAGAATGGCCGTCGGCATCCGTATGCCGGTTCCCCAATTTGTAGACGATAGCCATATCCAATTCGTGAAACCAAAGGTTCCAGCGCACCAATCATCCTGCTGGGTTTTTTAAGTACGTCAATTAACAAAGGGGGTGATGGTCGCTGACATTAGAGGGGCGGCCGTACAAATATGGGCGAAACTTTATAACAGCCCACACCACCCCAAGACACTCTTTTTCAGTGGAGGAGTAATTCTCTTCGGCGCAGGAAAGGGTTCTGCTCGCATAAGGAATTACACGGTCGGCGTCATCTCGTCACTGCACGAGTATAACTCCTAAGCCGACATTACTGGCGTCGGTGTGAACAGCTGTCGGAGCGTCACCGTCATAGTGTCCGAGGACTGGGGGCTTTTGGAGGCGTCGCCACAGCTCGTTCAAAGCTTCATGCTGCTCTTCACCCCACACGAATGTGACGTCCTCTCTGGCGAGGCGTGTCAACGGTGAGGCAATGCATCAAAAGTTCTTAATGAAGCGTCGGTAATCGGCGTACAATCCTAAAAATCGTCTGACTGCCTTTTTGCCAGATGGCGCGGGAAAACTTGCAACGGCAGCTATTTTGTCGGGGTAAAGCCGCAAACATTCACTGCTGACAAGATGCCCCAGAAACGGAAGCTCTTCGAAGACAAAGTGATATTTTTCTGGTTTAAGCGTTAGTCTAGCAGATCGTATCGCTTGAAATACCACGTGTAGTCGCTTCAAGTGCTCGTCAAAGTTCGCAGAGAATACAATGACATCGTCCAAAAATACCAAGCACGTTTGCCACTTGAGGCCTGATAGTACGGTGTCCATGAGCCGCTAAAATGTTGCCGGTGCTGAGCACAAGCCAAAGGAAGTACCTTAAGGTAATAAATGCCATCGAGTGTCACGAATGCTGTTTTTTCTCTGTCTCTTTCGTCGACTTCTATCTGCTAATATCCGCTCCTTAAATCCATCGACGAGAAATAACGTGCATGCCGTAGTCTATCGAGGGAATCGTCTACACGAGCTAGCGAGTAAACATAAGGTACCGTCTTTTTCTTTCACTAATACTACCGGCGATGCCCAAGGACTCTTCGAAGGCTGAATAACGTCATTCTGAGACATCCTTCGCACCTGACTTTCCACGGCTTCACGTTCCTGTGGAGCTACCCGGTAAGGGTTTTGTCATATAGGTGTGGCCGTTTCATCCGTAATAATGCGATGTCTCGTGCAGTTTGTTTCACGAACTCTGGACATCACAGTGAAAGAGCCCTGAAAGTGATTAATAAGCACCAGGAGGCTTTGACACTGCGTAGGCACCCAACATCGACGAATAGAGGTACGGGCAGCAGGCCCGTAGCGTCGTTTTGCTCCACAGTCAAGCAGTCCGCGACCTGAATGAGCTCTTCCACCTACGCGACTGCCATAGCTCTCGCGAGATGTCATGTTCTGAGCTAAAGTTTGTCAGCAGGACTTGCGTGTATCCGCAGTTGATGTTACGGTGCCTCTTGCATTGAATAGGCTATGGCTGAATAAACAAATGTTGGAATATATTTGGCGATGTTGTCGGAGTTGCCTGGTGGGTCGCCTGTTACATCGATGAGACCGCTTGACCGCAGTGGGATGGTCACGCCATCGTCGAAGACGCGCACAGATTTACGTCGCAGATCTCTACAGCGCACATCCGAAACACTATCTGGCGCCATCCAAATTGTAACCGACCTCTCCGGAATGTCCATACCGGAGCCGTGTTCACACAGGAAATGCATTCTCAAGATAAGACATTTACAGCACTCTGACAAAATGACGAACGTAGCAACGAAAGCCGAATAACCGATAATAATTCTGGTGGTACATTTGCCCGTAGGTGTTATCACTTGACCTCCCGCGGTTGCTTTGTTGGGCCCCGTTCATGTACTTTCAACTTTTTTACGGCAGTCGGCGTGTTCCCGGCTTTTAATAGAGAAATCCGCACCAGTCTCTACTAGCGCTATCATTGCGCGTCTGCCTATGCAACCATCTAGGTCGGCGCTTACGATTCTTTTGGGGGTCGGCGACGTCGCATTGTCTGTCGTATCATCGTATCGTATTGTTGGGGCGTTGTGTCTTCTCGACAGTCGGCAACCTTCCCCCAAAGGTCGCTGCTGTTAGTTTCCCCGACGAGGGCTAGGAGATCTGCGCGGGAGAGCATCGGCGTAGCTACGACGGTGCGGCGAAGAGCTCGGCGCAGGTGACAGAGAGCGGGATCAACGATACGGAGCAAATGGCCGTGCTTGCCGGTGCATGTTGCTGTCGCGTCGGTTGTGAAAACGAGCGCTTCGGAAGGCCGGCGCAAAAGTTCTGATATCTCTGTTCACGATACGGGCAAATGCAGTAAACATGGCCGGCTTCTCCGCAATGGAAACAATGTGGCGGTAAGCCACATGTCCTTATTACGATGAAATAGTCTTCTGGTGGCCATTCTTTGCGACCAGGTTGGATACGTTGACGGAGGGTAGATATGCGATGTTTACCGCATGCGCACTAAGACGTGGAGTCGGCGGCGGCGGTTGAAAGTATGCTGGTGTCACCGGCTCGTTGAGAGTATGAGCCAGTGCTGACGAGTTGTGCGGCACTGGCGTGGGACGACGGATGGCCGACGCATAGTTTATAGATCGCTGGTCGAGTAGCGATTCGGGCAATAAAAATGCTTGCCTGATTTCTTACCCCATAACTTCTGCAACAGAAGCCATTGCAGGTTCTTGCGGAGAACCTCGCCAATGAGCTCATGTAGAGAACCCTCATTGCCGGCCGTTAGGGTAGAGACGCTGATCGAGGCGTTGTTCCGTCGGCCGTAATAGCGGTATCGTTGCTGTAGTGCTCGCTCGGAGTTGTAGCCTCTTTAATGAGTACCGCAACGGTTGTAGGTGGGTTGCGAAGAAGACCGGTGAACAGTTTTTCTTTGACGCCTCGCATCAAATGTCGGAGTTTCTTCGGTCCAGGCATCTCAGGGTTATCTCTTCGTAATAGGCGGGTCATGTCCTCCGCAAACATGGCGACACTCTTATTCGGTTTCTGTATGCGCGACTCGATGAGATGCTCAGCAGAATCACCGCGATCGTTGTTTGCGAAGGTCCTCAAGAGTTGATGCCGAAATGCATCTCAAGAAGACAATGTGGCCTTGCGGTTCCCATACCCCTCACGAGCTCTGTGCGCCAAAGCAAAGTAGATGCGTGTGAACTTCTGGTCTACGGTGAAATGGTTTGCCTTGGCGACTCGCTCATACTGGTCTAACCAATCCTCGACGTCTTCATAAACCTCGCCGTGGAAGGTCTCGGGAATCCGAGGCTGCTCAACGGTAACCTCTGAAGCGCCTGCAGTTGCCATTTCTGCAGACGGAGTCCTTGGCTGGAGATGTTCCAGGGGGATTGCCTCGGGCCTGAGGCCTCGCTGTCGGCGACTGTAGCGGTGGACAGGAGTATCCATTGCAGGAACAGGTTGCGTTGCGGTGTCGCACTAGAAGTGCCAGGCCGTGGAGGAGTCCCGAGCATCAGACGTAGAAGCCCAGCACCTTCACCAGTGTCACAACGTGGAAAGAAGGAGACACAGGTCCACGGTGCGACGAGGAAAGACAAGCCTGTATTCAGCGATCACAAGAGCAGACGCTCCAACATCGTCTTCCTCAGAGAACCAATAGCTGCTGCTCGTGCTTCTCACTTCGCTGTCCTGTGGTTTTGCCGGGTAATGATCGTGACAATATTATACGGAAAAGAACCCCAGGTTGTCAATTCAGGCGTACAGCAAGTATGTAAGAAAATTGAATGCTGAATTGTCTGATTGAGGTGTCGTGTCGGTTTAGTTATACCAGACATGTGGATGACGGTAACTATGGTCTGCATAAATTGACGCCACAAGATGGCCAGAAAGTAACTGATCCATATATTCATTGCGCTTCAAAATGGCAATGTAAATTTTTTAGTTGAATATGCAAACACTCATGCTATTAGAGAGTGCTGAATAGCACAAATGAAATTATTGGCGAAGAAATGAAAAGGACCGCTGTAGAGACTGCAGCATATGCATTGTGCTGTCATGCTTAGAATTTTGTTTACATCTATACACATGTTATCGCGTATACGGGCACATTTACAATAAATAGTGCGAAACATAGTTCCAAATAGTATGTGGAACAGTGCTACGTATGTAACTCGATGTAATTACTGGAATTATGATCCAGTAATTAATAACTGGAACACGGCTTCGTATGCAACCCAGTGAAAAACAACTGGTACACTGTTCCGCATATTCGAAATTTTATCTGTCGCAAGCGCTATGCTTAAGTAAGCGGAGCGTTCTTGCAAACAAAGTTCTGTTTACTAGCTGGAACTTACGTGGAACCATGTTAGAGTGTAGAGAGGGAGATAGAGAGACGAGGAAAGGAACGAAAAAGAAAAAAAAGACCGAAAAAGAGAAAGAAAGAAATAGACATGAACAGAAAAAGAGAGAGCAAGCATAGCCATTAATATTACGGTATGGTAAGAGGCTGGAAAGAGAGAGGTGAGAAGGTAAAAAGCCCAGCCAAGCCAGGAGCAGCTAGGTGTCCACCAGCTCTGCTCTGACCCAGCCTTGCGCGACTTAGTGCAAGCTCCGCTAATCTTTTGCATTCCATCATTTTCGCAAACAAATCTGCGCACGCCAACCCGCACCAGCAAAACAGCTCACATGGTTCTTCATGCATTGGCCTAAGACGACTCGAAGGCTTTCTTCTTAGTCGATAGTGTCAACCCCCCACCCCTTTGAGCAATCGTCGATGCCATGCGATGACGTCACAAAATTGTTGACCTCTGACGGCATGATGTCATCATAGTGTGACGTCCTCACGTGATCATTTTCTGCATTACTCGTGTTGACGCCGCCGACGGTCACTTTTCTCGCTCGATAAGGCATGCAAGGCTTTCGCCTTAATCATTTACTGCTTCTTGTACAATTCCGGCAAATTGCCGGCAACCGTCAAGTAGGTTCTTATGAAAGAATCAATATACTGGTTTACACATTTCTTCCCGCACGTTGTCCGTCAACCGAGTTGCTTGTTAAAATCAGAGTCCTTCAATTGTTTTATGGTCACGAAACTTCGCCGTCCCGCTATCGGGCAGCTTCATACAGTGCCACAGAGGGCATCCCTCGCGTGCCAAAAAGCTTGCGCGGTGCAACACAAGCTGATGGTTGCGGTGCTTTCTCTGCATCTGCTGCGTTATTTTTTGTGACAGCTGGTGTGTGGCTGTGGCACACGTATTGCGTGACGGCGGGCGGTTCCGCTTACAACAGAATCAAAAGGCGCGTTTGATTTGCCGAGTAACAAGGAGCAGCGCGAGATATGAAAGTGGGCCCTACCGCTGCTACACAATGGTCATTCCAATTTTGAATCGATGTGCACGCGTATGAGCACGAAACGCATTGATGCCTCGGACATCGTCGCTGGCGGCGCTTTCAATTTTGCCGATTCCAATTTCGACTCCACTGGCGCCGCGTTTTTCTGGTCAGCAGCCGAGCAACGTAGGCACCGCGCGGCGACAGACCGCTTGCTCAGATAATTGCCTAAACGCAATGGAGTTTCAGCTGTGCAAATTCTAAAACTTCACAGTCATCATAATCTTACGCTAACGGCCGCAACGAAGACATTTAGTTACGAGTTGTGGCTCACGTTTATTCCACCTAAATCTCGTTCAGAAATGGCGTCGCTTCGGCGATAAATTTATAGCTCACGAAGCATCTAAGCTTTATAGTGCTGGTCGTTAGACGACGTCATTGTACAGAAGGAGCCCTTGTAGTAATGATTTCTTGATCTCCTGTTAAAATACTCGCTGTGCTGGGAGAAAAATCAGGCGCTCTGCGCAATCAATAATTCGCGATTTCTTACGGCTGAATGTGGGTGCAACAGCCCAGATGTTTGCCTCTTTTTACGATTGGCACCACTGGGGCATTATTGCCAGGGCGCAGCATTTTAGGCCAATAATAAAATGTGAAACATATTAAAGCGTCGAAACCAATGTCGCTCACCAGGCCACGGCGACTGCATTTCACTCGGGGTGTAAAAAGGGGAAAGAAACGACCGTGCAGCTTCATTTGGTTAAAGGTCTTAGATGATCAAAAATGGACCTGGAGTCTCCCAAACCGCTGTACTTCATAATCACATGATGATTATGGCGCTTGAACTCCAGAATGTTCGTGTCTTTTAGGCTGAAACCGCCGCGAGCTGCATGTCTTGAGCGGCTACTCCTGTCGCCCGGGCAATCATTTCAAGACTTATGACGCACCCAGGCACTCATTTACACACGTTTTCTGTTAAAAGTAGCTACTTGAGTGTAAAGCGATCGTCGCGGAGGTTTAGAAAGCTAGAACACCGAGACTACCCCACACACAACCACAGCGATAGCAGCGCTCGCATGCACTCTCATGCACAGCTGCGTCTCTATAGCGGCGGCCGCTGGGTTCGTATGAAACTGAGGCGGCAGTTTCGAGGCCATAAAAAGAATTGAAGGACTCTGATAAAGCATAATTGTGGACGACGCTCGTAACAGATGTGTGATACTTCCAAATTACAAAGGAAGGAGCTGTAGAGATGTGTTCTATCGTGCACTGTCTGGCCTCCCCAGTAGCATATATATCGAGTACCCGTTCCATCTTGGTGATGATGGCGTCCCCGATAGACATCCAGTCGGTGACAGACACCTCGGCGATCTTCTCCAGGGATGAAGCCACTTCGTTGGTGATGATGATCAATTTGCGAACAGTCACGCCAAGGGTCTTGGCAACCTCGGGGTCCTTCTTGATGCACTTGCGAAAACGACGAGCATCTTGGCACGTGTCATGAGACGACCGAAACACAGCACAAGTGCGCGACTTAGGTGGTGCCCACAAAATAATTCCGAGCGCCGAACCGGTGGGCGCTCGTCGGCGGAGCACACACGTGGAAAAGCGATAGTCTGCGCGCGCGTCATCCCTAGCAAGCAAGCTAATCTGGGGAGGCGTTGCTTTGCATGCGTAAAAGGAAACACACGGTTCGCCCCTGTTATCGCTGTGACAACACATCCGGGGCGATCTGAGCCTGTAGTCTATAGTGTGCTCGTGCGCTTTGCAGCGTAATCTCTAAACGCACGCGCAATCCTTGTGGCATGAACTTAATTACCGCTTAATTGTGAATTCCTATTTCATATTTCATTTATTTTGCCTTCAATCGCACAATGCTTTAAGAGGGGAAGTAATGACTTTCAATGAACTTTTAAATATTCTTAATTTGGCGGGTCAGTCATATCACGGAGTCTCGAATTGATGTTAAGTAGACTCTATTACTCTTGGCAACCCGCAATTAGCTATAATTATAGTTAATTAGGTTAATTCATTTAGTAATCCATTTTTGCACTCTTTAACAAAGGTGTGATGTCCGTATTTTGGTGTTGTTAGGAACTCCAATTACCTTGATTAGCCTTGCGACTGTCGAATAACTTAGTTATTTGAAGCTTAATTCACTTTTACATGCTTTACTGAACGGTAGAGGTGCAGTATGTCGTTTCTTAATTTCTGCTGCCGCAAGTACTGCCGGCGAAGGGTGGCCGGATGGTCACATTCCGCGACTAATGAGCCAGTTAGGCCTTTCGCTTTGAAAGCCGCCGATGCCCATTAACGCGCATACACGCGCGTATGCTGCACCGCGTGCACAACAAGCACGCACAGAGCGTTTTAGAGAGCGCATTCGCACAGCCCCCGTGCAATACTAACCGGCACCCAACTCTGCTCTTTTCGAGCATGGTAACACCCATTTAGATGCGATGGGGTGCGAGGCGAGCTAGCTAGGGATATGGCGCATATGCAAACCTTGGCGCTACATTTTCACCGGTCTGGTGCTCCGAATCATTTCGTGGGCAGCCGTACATATTTATTTCACGTTATTTTTTCTCACGTACAGCCAAGCGATACACAGCGCGCAGTCCGCATATTTGTGTATAAGTGTAGTAATGACTACTAAGAGCAGGGAGTGTATATAAAGATGTTATGAGCCGAGAAGACTGCCAGGTTCTGTGAAGGATGTTCGGCCACAAACATTATTGGTGCAGTCGCCCACAGTGGTTGACGCGCGTCGTTGAAGATAGGCTGGGTTGTTTGGAAAATCCATTTATGGCCAATCCTGGGTGTATTACATCGGCGCCCTTTTTGTCTTCCACAATGTCATGGCGGATATATCAGCATAGGCGTTCAAGGCACAGCTGAAATATTTTATTAGACATAAAACAATTGAGCTTTGCCCAACAAGGCACTCTTACATCCAAAGAGATTACGACCTTTCGCCAGGTAAAGAGATTGCACTAGAAATTAATCCGACTGATATACATTTCAGGTGTTTTCTACGTTCTTCGTGACATCTAATGTTCTATTTCGGTAAGCAACAAAAGTAGCCAGACGAAAGTAAATGGACATCGCTTGGACAGGTGCTTCAGGACCACTGGGCATGCATTATACTGGGTGACATTTTGTTTAACTGCAATTTCAACAACGGTTGTCGATAACAAAGCGGATCACAGGAGAAAAATTGGGGGCACACAGAATGATGACGTCAGAGAGACAGATGGCGCGTCATGAAAGCTACTCCAATTCAAGAGAACTCTATATACCCAAGACTCTAATAATAATTGCTGGGGTTTGACACACTAAAATTGCGGTACTAGTTTGAGGCACGCCTTAGTGGAGGGCTCCGGAAATTTCGCCCAACTGGAGTTCTTTAACGCGTATCTAACGACGCGTAAAGGTTTTGTATTATTTGCTCGTAAACGACTTGTCATGCAAACACTTTCCTTGCTTTGTTGCTTCATTCGATTATTGCTATTTCTTACTATATATCCTGCTTTATCATTTCCTCGCATCTTTTTTATCTGTTATTATGTAACTGATATGTTGCCTTGGCGTACAATTTATTTATATTGTAAAATTACTAATAGGAGATCCCCTGACCGTTTTGTAACTGCTGGACCCCATTCTGTACTTATGATGAATAAAGAATTGAATTTACATTAAAACTGATTCAACGAACCACTAATATTTCGCCTACACTCAAATGCAACCGTAGAGGCCAGGATCGAACTTGCATCCTTCGGGCCAGCAGCCTAGAATCGTAACGAATGTACACCGCGGCGGCGGCTGGGCAAAGAAATCCAGGGTAATGCTCCTAGCAAATTCAAGCACCATAGTGAAGGTGGTAGAAGAGTTATATTCAAAACTATGCAGTTCTGCGCTTAGTCAGCTAGCTTTTAGAAAAACCAAGGTCCTCCAGGACTTTAAGTGTGCCACAGTATTTGAAATCTGTTAAGTGAAAAAACATTTGGTCAGACTGCAAGCTGGCATCAGGAACAGGCACTCTACAAAGAATCACCGCCATGTGAGCGATCAGCTGATATGTAACTATCCGGAGTATTTTGAAATTGTTTATATGGCTTTCATAGGCTGGAAGGTGGCTTTAGACTCAGTAGATATACCAGCCATCTCAAGATCATTGCATCGTCAAGGAGTACTTGAAGATTTGCATGTTCGGGCTAGTTGCTAGTCCATGATTTTTTTTTTGTAGCGCAAGAAACTTCTTTAGTAAGGGACGAAATGAATGCGACAGACATGGCGCTGGTGGAAACACGATCACAGAGCGCAGCCATCCCTCAGCCCACGGCCTTTCGCGCGACGAAAGCGTTTCCTCTCCGCTAGTGAAGAGGAAACGCACGACACCGCTCGCAGAATGGTGCACTCACCCTTCGTACTAATCCAGGTTAGTTAATTCAGAGTAAGCACTTGTGTAAAAACCAGCCAACGTTGTTTTATTGCGGTGTCTTGCGCCGAAGTTGTGGTGAATGTGTTGAACGTGTTCGTGACGCTGAAACGTAGGGTTGCTCTGTGCCTTGTAAACCTGCTTCTAATTCTTTTTGGTAATACTGAACAAAACCCAGGTCCCTCTAATGGTGGCGTGCGAGCAAAAGTTCTTGCCACAGTACAAAGGATAGAACCAGGCCAATACGAAATACGCAATGACTTGCGCGCTCTCAAGAACTGCTAGGGAATTGCCGACGTCGAGTTGAAACAGTTATCCTAGAAAACTCGCGCCGTTGAAGTCCGATGCGGTAGAAATTAAAAATCAGGTTCAGACAGCATGTGATCCGACTGCAGGTCCTTCGAATGCTTTAAACGAACAAATTAGGCGAATTGAACTGAGATGCGACGACACTGAAAATCGAATGAGACGTTCGAACCTGATCTTTTTTTGGTGTACCGGATGATCCCCATGAAACTTGGTCATCCTCCGAGAAAAAAACCATCGATCTGTGTTCCCGACAGCTTGGCATATCTCTACAACCACCTCAAATCGAACGTGCCCACAGACAGTGTCAATATCGCGCTGATAAAAAATGGCCTATTTTCGTGAAATTTACGTCCTACAAAGACAAACAGTATATTTTAGAACGAGGCAATCAATATAAGGCCACGCAGTTCTCTGTACGAGAAGATTCTTCAGCACCTACGCGATTAGCCAGAAAAAAGCGTTTTGAATACGCCAAGTCCAAAAATGTACCCTACAAACTTAACACTGACAGACTGCGCATTGACAACATTGTTTATTTTTACGATTCTAGTTCTGACACGGTAAAAGAATCTTCTAGATAGCTAACAACCAGATCAAGAACACGTGTTGCCGATAACCTCAAGAAGTCAGCTAACAAAAGTGCCTCAAGTTCTCACTTATCGGAATCTTTTACCAACATACGCAGCCTTTTGCCAAAACACACCCACCTTTGTTCGTACCTGGACGATAGCTCCTGCGACGTTCCTTTGCTGGCATAAACGTGGCTACATCCAGGTATCTGGGATGAAGAAGTTCTATCTGATAGCAGCCATTTCAATATAATAAAGGAAAGATAGGATTGGTAAAACAGGGGCGGCGTTTTAATTGCCGTTAGTAAGCACGTCCGTTCTTTCCTAGTCGACAATTTTAGCGCGCTTGAGATTCTATGGGTAGCAATGACGTCGTGCTCATCGACCACTATTTTCGGCGTCTGTTACCGCCCGCCCGATTCTCCCACAGATTTTACTCAAGGACTACCTGACAACATAGGCGCTAATAAGACGAAATACCCAAAATCAGATATATTTTTGTTTGGCGATTTCAATTTTCCTCAGATAGACTGGCCTAATCCGACTTCCCAAACAGGTACTTCTAATGAATTCCTTCAACTCGCACTCACTTTTCTTTTCTCCAATTTGTTAACTAACCTACCAGCGGAAACAACATTCTGGATCTCGTTCTAACATCTACCCCAGAAAGAGTTCGTCCTATTTCTGGTGACAATGGTTTCAGTGATTATACCCTCCTTCATGCAGCAATCGAGAGTCTATATTTCTCACGTCATTCTACGCCTAAACTAATATTAATTACGAGAGAGCTGACGTTGACGCCATAAACAGAAGCTTGCAACATTTCTGTGACGAATTCCTCCCTTCTATTTCATTGAGATCAGTTCATGAAGCCTGGGCACTATTCAAATATATAGTACACCAACTCATGGTTGACCACGTACAGCGCATTTCCATCCATGTTAACATATCAAAACCATGGGTCATCAAGTCACTCCGCTCACTCAAAAATAAAAAGCGACGTCTATATAAATTAGCCAAGAACTCAGGCTTACAAGTGGTTAAGGCACGACATAAAGCCTCTGAAAAAGACTATTTGTGCGTTATATGCAGGACGAAAACTAAATTTTTATCACCTGACCTTCAATCATTATTCAAAAATTATCCTGCCAAGTTTTCGAAAACAATTTCACCTTCGAGAAAGTCATGTCACATCTCACTTGCCGACGATGATGGTAATGCCATTCTACACAAAGACTTTGCAACTGTCTTCAATGACTACTTTACATCTGTATTCACAGAGGAAAACTACTTCAACATGGCTTTTTCGCCAGACGTTAACTACGAGTACATGAGCCCTATCAATGTTACATCTGAGGGAATAGCGACATTATTCAACAAATTAAAAATATCCACCTCATCTGGTGCGGACGGCATTAACTCCAAAATACTTAAACTGATGGCAATCCCGTCAAGTGTATTTCTCGCTCACATTTTCCAGCAGTCTTCAACCACGATTGGAAAATTGGCAAAGTCATGCCAGTTCACAAATAGGGAGATAGCAACGAGGTTTCTAACTATCGACCGGTATCACTAACCAGTGTCACCAGTAAACTACTTGAACACATCATTGTCTCAAACGTATCCAGCCATTTGGAATCAAATAATTTCTTTTTCGAAAACCAGCATGCGTTTAGAAAGTGGTTCTGATTCGAAACGCAACTTATAGAATTTCCTAACGACCTATTCCGAAGCGCTGATGATAATTTTTAGACAGATTGCATATTCATAGATTTTTCAAAAGCATTTGATCGTGTCGCTCATTGTCGCCCCATAGAAAAGCTTTCATCGCTAAGCATAGACTCCCTAAGTGTCTCCTGGCTCCGTAACTTCTTGTCATTTCGTAAACAGTACACAGTCATAGACGGCACCTCATCTTCAATTACTGACGTTTCATCCACCGTACCTCAGTTAGCGTCCTGGGCCCTCTGTTATTTCTGATATTCATTAACGAGTTGCCATCCCAGGTAACATCGCATATCGGATTGTTTTCCGATGACTGTGTGCTCTATAAAAAATTCACTCTGTCAGTGACCATAGCGCGCTTCAAAGTGACCTCGACCGTATAATTCACTGGTGTGATCAATAGCTTATGAGTCTGAACACTAACAAATGCAAAATCATGACTTTTAAACGCAAGCTCTCTATTTCCAAGTTTACATATTCCCTTAACGATGACGCTCTCTTAACTACAACTTCCTACAAGTACCTTGGTACTATCGTGGTCTACGCATATAGATAAAATAACTGCTAAAACATCGCAAACATTCGGCTGCCTAAAACGCAATGTTCACAGCACACCTTCGACTACTCGCAAGCTCGCCTATCAAACTATCGCCTATCGAACCGTATGCATTACGAAGCAGCTAATGCTCATGCCCAATTTTGTATTTCCCGACGCTGCCGCTGCGGTGACTTGATTGGCACTAGTTATTGTCGTTAAGCTTCATCGCTGGTCAGCGACACACTAGGCGTGTCGCCTGCAAAAACAGAGTGCGGCTTCGCCGCATAACTGTGGTTGCTTGCTAGGCTAGCGCGCAACTCTGCTACCTAAATGTATCATATACAATAACTCTAATCCGCACGGCGTGGTCAAACCATCTCTCGGAAACGGCGGGAAAAGAGCGGCGCATCATCCCGAAGCCTCCAAGAGATGGTGCGACCACACCGCGTCTGTCTCGGAGGCGGTGGCAACAAGTGTAAAATGCGATTGCCTAATCGGGCTGTGCTCGCATCGCTTTCCCAATCGCTCACCTGCCTTCGCTTCTCGATGGAGACTTAAACCGTGCCGCAAGGAAAGCCGAAGTGTGGATGCCCTCCGGCTCATATCTTTATTTACATCTACCTCGAATTTCCGCTCACGGACAACACCCTGTTTTTTCGCTCACAGCGAAAGACGTTGATACTGACACCGGAGTTTCTGCGAAGCGAGCGCTTTAACGCTATCGCATTCAAAATTGCTTAAAAAGAAAGGAAACCATTAACTGCGATGGACGTCATGAAGTGTGCAGAACGTTCTAATGAGATAGCTGGCTGCTTAAAATTTCCTAACTTCCTTGTTAGCGAAGTCTGGGGGGTATTGTCAATGACCATTTTGTAGCCACGGTGAAGATGATATATGTCATTTTTTGAAATGAAGAAAAAGTTGGGGCCATCCTAACTTGCGAAGATGGGTGTCCATCAGATGGGTGTCCAGCACTCCTGTCTCTGCTCTCGTCGGCGTTCTTCATAAGCTTTCTCAAACAGCGTGGTCGTTTGACCGCGCCAGCTCAGCGCCTAGACTTGGGTGACGTGGCGAAGCAGTGCCTCCGGGATGGACCCAGGTTTTACAGATCCAGGATGTCATTTGATGACATCTTCATAAAGAACCACATCATCGTACGAAGTCACGCCGACGTACTAATTGTGATGTGTAAGCCTTCACAATGATTTCACATGATGGCGTCAGTATGTGACGTCATCGAACGCTCGGAGAGGGTAACGTTTTTTTGTGTTGTTCTTAGACTGGCGTACACGGGCGCGGGCGGACGCTGCATGATGAAGCAGGAGTGTAATTTACAGCTCCACTGTCTTTCATCATTACCTACGGAGCAGGAACCTGGAGACTTACAAAGAGAGTTCAACTTAAATTGAGGACGACGCAGCGAGCAATGGAAAGGAAAATGATAGGTGTAACCTTAAGATACAGGAAGAGAGCAGAGTGGGTCAGGGAACAAACGGGGGTTAAGGATATCATAGTTGAAATCAAGAAGAAGAAATGGATATGGGCCGGGCACGTAGCACGTCGGCAGGATAACCGGTGGTCATTAGGGCAACTGACTGGATTCCAAGAGATGGCAAACGCGTAAGGGGGAGACAAAAAATTAGGTGGGAAGATGAGATTAAGAAGTCTGTAGGTTAACGTGGCAGCAGAAAGCAGAGGACCGGATTGATTGGCGGAGCATCGGAGAGGCCATTGCCCTGCAGTGGGCGTAGACAGGCTGATGATGATGTCTTTCATCAGACTTTCTTTAATGGTTAGATGTTCTTTGAAGCCCTGCAGCGCGAGAAAAGCTGTTCTTTTGACCCAGTCAAAACGAAACTTTGCGCATGAGGAACACCGGAAGTCTTGATTAAAGGCAACGTCTCCAGGTGACGCGTTGCAGTGACTACCGCGGCGAATTCAAAATGTAAGTGCTGTTTTCTCTAGTTGAGAATCCTCGACGCTCAGCGTAATCTTCTGCTTATTCACAGGTCGCATGAGAGAGTCTGGTTATCCGTGGCCACATGTTTAGAGCTAGCTAGGGAGACAGAACGTATACTTCTAGTCGGCGTTCGCACACATTGCCAAGTGTCACCAGCGGACACTGGCTATGTTCAACATTTCAGACGCTGCTCCTGCGCCGTGTTTCGAACTCATGCGAAAAATAGAACACCACCAAGCCACGCCCACCGACAAGGACATCGCGCGTAACCTCCGCTCTATAGTGCATAGCCTCGCTGCGTACTTCTGGGGAAGAAGCCGCGCATCTGGAAGCTAGACGTGTTGCTCGACGGGGAGTACGAGCGGCGACGGACCCGTGCTTTGTTGTGCCAAGCTTTGCGTGACCTAGTGCAAACTGCCCGCAGTAGTTCATATTTGAAAAACCTATCTTTAGGAATTTTTGAAAGTGTTCGCTGAAACATCTGGTGTCTATATACACATACGCAAGAGATATTCGCAGAAGGGGCTGACAAGCAAAAATGCGGATGTTATTAGCACAAGGTGTCGCAATAGAAGGCTCCATAAGCTTTCTTTGCAAGCTCGCCGTGATAGTGGTACGGCTGCTAAACTCGAAGAAGCAGTTCGCGGCAACGGCGGCAGCAAAGTAATTCACCCCTGCGCTTAGACTTCGCTGCACGTCATGGAAACCTAGATTGCCAAATTTATTCCGTAGTGCCCCACAAACGTCTTATAATCAAATCGTGGTTTCGGCACGCAAGAGACCGTAAATAATGAATTACGTAAAATGGCGTTATGGGTACATCGTTGTGTTTCCAGAGTGATATGTATTAGGCTTTGCTTGCCACGGCGGCTGCATTTTATTGCGATAGCAATTATATGAACAGTCTCGGCTGATTTTTGCCGTCGGTGGCCGCTGTCATTCACCGTTTATGTATATGTGTATATATATATATATATATATATATATATATATATATATATATATATATATATATATATATATATATATAAAAGCCACAAAGAAAAGTAATTCAGAAAAACTTTCCGACGCGCAGACTCGAACGTGCCACCTCTCGCTTGCTAGCGCGCGGCGTTAGACGTTAGGCCACGAACAGCAACGTCTTACAGCCTGCTAACGGCGAGCAATTTATATACACCACCTACTTCAGCATGCTTTCTTAGTGAACACATAGATGGCGCGACGTGCGTGCGTGGCGCGCTTTAAACATCGTCGCCCCGCTCCTGCGAACGCCGTTGCTGTTCGCCCTACAGGGCGTGGTCGCCTTCGTGCGCTTATCTCTAGGAAAGAAGGGGCGGCCTCTAGGATGGAGCGGGGGGCACGAAGGTTACTGCGCTCGCTCCAGCGGCCGCGTTTGCGAAAGTAGTGCGCTGTTCAAACAGAAATAAGTAACAACTGTGACAATTAGTTGGCGTTCCTCTTGTGTGTACCTGTTCGTTCGTTTCGTGCGTCCTGCTTTATGCTTGAGCAGTGCGCTTCAAGTGTCGAGCTATGACGCATTAGTTTGCGCTCGTCCTGTATGCGTTCTTTTCGTGCGTCCTTTGGGCTCGAGCGACGCGCTGGCAATTTTGAGCTGTTTTCCGTTCTTCGCGTTACATTCCAATTTATTGCTATCGCATTCATTGCTTCGCCGTTGCGGCGAAACTGACTTTTTGATGGAGCCGAAAATGTTTGACGCCCGTGTACTCAGATTTAGATGCACGCTAAAGAATCCCAGGTGGTCGGATTTACCGGAGCCCTCCACTACGGCGTCTCCCATAATTATATTGTGGTTTTGGGACGTTAAACCCCAGATATCATCATAGGCTTTGCTTGCGCAAGTGATTGCATTGTGGCCGTTCATGACAGAAACGTGCCCTTACTTTAGTTCTGCTGTAAATACTTAGATTACAGACTAGCGCTTTAAGCGCCTAGTAAAGGCAGCCGTATTTTATCGGAGCTGCCGAAATTATATAAAAAAAGATAAAAACAACCGTGAGAATGCTTGGCTACATTATGACATGCCTGCCATCAGTGTTCGCTCCAGGTGGCTTTGTCGACAACTGCTGCGTCACTATGCGACTCAGTGCGGGCTGTACCTAAAGCCGCCGAGCCGATATAAGCAAATTTCGGTGCAATAATATATGTATGCTATTTTCAGCAAACAATGGCGCATTCACAAACGCGGGCTTACGAGGTTGTGGAGGCCTACTAGATTCTCGACCATGTCGCGAATGTCCTGGTACGTGATGACTTGCTTGTTCAGCTTGAGCATGCACTCCTGCGCGTGAAGCACCACTTCCTCCTGGCAGAAGTGGGACAGTGGCTCGCGCATCAGGGACACCTTGCTCTCGCGCTTGATAAAGAACTCCAGCAGCACCGTGGCGGTCTTCGGAATCTGCGGGAATCACGTCAGCGTTCGTCGTGAAGGAACGTGCAGTGTGGGTGAGTATCGTGCCCGCGTTAGGCGGCGTGTAGAAAACTGCCTTGAGAAAGCACAAGCCTAGGCTAAACTCTACCGAAACCCTGCCAGCATACTTGCCGCATATTCACCGTTATTGATGACTTTGCCACTGGAGGCGTTGCCGTACGTAACTAAGTTTTCTCTTTGGTCGTGTCACATATATAAACGTTTTGAGACATCGCCAATGGTGGTGTCCAGCTCACATAGAGTAACTGCAGGCTGTACTGTACTAATGCCTTGTAGATCTTTGTACGTTTTCACATCATAAGAGGGAACGATGTAACTGTTTTATTTCGTTAATTTTTGTTTCCGACATACGGCCATGCCGTCCCTTTATCATGGCGAGCGAAAAATGCTGTTGCAAACTACGCCAAGACATGCAGTCTGATGTAATTGCGAACACATTTGTGCAAGCAAAAGTTAACGATTGCTTCCTATCGATAGTGTATAAATTGTTTCTGGTGCATTCGGCTGGAATAACGCGAGCAGTAACGGATATCATGACGCGTTGATCAACGCATGAGTTGGCTATCCTTCAAAAAACGACGACGAACGGAACAGAGGAGGAAGCGAGAGACTCGGCGGAAGCCGCAGTCCGCGCATACGAGCTGCCTTATTGTAGTATTATGTTCTCTCTTCGCGCCTGCGAAAACGGAATGCTTTCAGAAAAACTTTTATTGTGTAAAAATCCTTCGTTTCATGTAGCATGTTCTAACGCACAAATGTCCGCGCACGCAAGCATCTTATCGTGTGGTACATATTTATGTTGGGCATGCTGCTTCGTAGTTTAGAAAACCAGAGTGAGGAATAGAATATCTGCGTACTTAATGTGAACCTGCACCATGGTTTAATGTGCTTTCCGTATGACACACCTTAAATGCTGCCAAATAGCTTATTGCAATTTAGGTCAACTCAAGGTGCAGGAAACTGCACCACCATTTTCTCGAGAAGACACTAGAACATAAGTTGGTTGTATTCTCGAACCGCACACACAAAATTTTCAAAGACTGGACCGAGTTAGATGAGCTACACTCTATGAGCTCTAGCAGTAATGAAAAGAAATGCCCACTTGGACGGAGAAACGGGGTGGCACCGCTTATTCACACAACCAGACAGCAGCAGCAGCATCAACAATGTGCGCGTAGATGCACACATTGTCTTACGGATGGTGGGTACATCGCTACCTTGCAAAATAAACATCGGCTACGGCGTAGTGAGTAGTTCACAAGTTAAACGCCGCAGCCTCCCTAAAAGAGTTGTCGACGGGCTTTGAGGGCGCTCCTCCACCTTACGCTATGACTGTTCTGCTTGTCTCGCGCAAGCCTGATGTTTTTTTGGTTGTTTCCGCGTTTTAGACGGCGGCACCATCCCTGTGGGTGATTAAACCGTTTTAATTTGGAATATAAAGAGCTGTATGTAATAGCCGGTAGTTTTGCAGGCTGAACATCTTGCAGTGGTTGTCTTTGTTATTTTGATCGCATAACCTGTCTGCACGAGCGGAAAACGGCGCAAGTTTTCCTGTAATACATGAGCTGTTGGCGCTTGCAGCCGGTCGACGCCTTGATGACGCTGTGCTCGCAGTGACCAGATCAATGAAGGGCCGCTTAAACTGTATTTCATTACTTAGCTGTCCGTCTCTTTTGACGCATCTACAATTTTGCCTTCGCATGTTTCAAAAGAAAACCCCAGCGTGTAAAAAGCCATATGTACCTTAGTTTTATTCTAATTTCTCCTAACTGCTTTGGTGACCACCGGAATATGATTATTTGGACTGCAGGCAGGTCACTTCTGTGAGCAAAATGCGCATCTATGATATTGCATTGCCAAAATTATGTTCTGCGAACTCGACAGCTTAAAAAGGGTGGAATTTTTCAGTCTGCTTGGGAAATTCG
This sequence comes from Rhipicephalus sanguineus, assembly GCF_013339695.2. NCBI lineage: Eukaryota > Metazoa > Arthropoda > Arachnida > Ixodida > Ixodidae > Rhipicephalus > Rhipicephalus sanguineus. The sequence goes on along the minus strand of NC_051178.1, from coordinate 43,345,797 downwards.
AAAGTGGCATCATGGGCATCGTGGTGATATGACAATCAAGATATTATTTCGTTCTTATTTCTCAAGCTCCTCACAAAACTGTGATTGCGAAGCATCGAGGCACAAAGAAGCAGCTAGCTTCTTAGACAGAATGTATCGCTGTGCTGTGAAACCGATATTTTCCTGAATTTCAGAAGTGAAAAATACAGCGCCTAATTGATCGTTGAAATTTTACGCGGAAAGCTGCCTGTCATCTATATAGCACGTCATAAATAAACATGTGCTACGACAACACATGCGACACGTGTTTTAGGGCATCACGTACGTTCACTGAACGCAGCGTATGCACAGCTTCATTAAAAGTAAAGCCGCAGTACAACTCTCGAAATATGAAATTGCGATTATGTCTAATAGTATACCACATTTCAATCGGTACTTAGCCATGACGGTGCTAATTGAAAGAACAAAATTGGTAGCGATAAAGAGGCACGAGTTAATGATGGTGCATATGTGACCAACATTTTTATTTTACAATGTTTCCTTTCTGGTACTAAAGTGTTTGACAACTTTGTTTTTAAGACGCACGTAAGGAGCTGACTGGAAGAGTGACGTTCATGGGGGACGCACGGCAGTGCCTGTTTCGAGGCTGCCTCTCGATTAACATAACATACAAGTTTGCATAAGTGGGCCTGGTGTTTCTTCTTTAGTTCGTGCTCTAAGTGACTTACCCTGGGGAAAAGGGTCACCAGCATCCGAGCAGACTGCTTCTTTCTCTCCATGGCAGCTGAAAAAAGAGGGCGCTCTGCTATTGCGTTCGCAAAGGCAATGCACCGTATCAATCCCCATTATATTTGAACTTGGTGAAGTACTATTATAAAGCACATGCTGAGTGAAAAGAAGCAACAGGAACAAAATCTTGACATCAACAAATCGTGTGCTGTATCGTGCATTAGTGGTGGAAATTCCTGCTCTGTCGAACGTGGCTGTTTCCGTTTAAAAGTAGTCCACAAAACGCAAAAACAAATGATTTGTTCTAAATTGAGCCTTCTTAGAAGAAATAATATTTGCGTACAACTTTAGAAGTCCGCGACATTTCCTTCTCGAAGACACAAGCCTGCGCCAAGGGGCGCGCACTGCAGACCGACGTCATGAATCGATGACGCCGCTTTAGGAGAAGATTGCCGAGTGCATCAGAGTGACTATTTCTTCAGTCGCGGAGGCAATCGGCTGTCGCCCTTCGATCAACTGGGCGAGGCCTCTCCGGTAAACTTGTATCTGACTATAAGGTGCTCCTATGGTATTTTGATCTCATTATGGCCCTCCTGATACGTAACGTGGTTCTGCAGCACCCCGCCAGCACACCTGTAAGTGTTTAGGGAAACTATTTCTCTGTCTATTGAAGGCTAACAGGATTCGTTATGCAGCGTTACAGATTCGAGATCCTGTTAATCTATTTTTTTTCTGAATACGGTACGTGGGACATTAGAAGCAACGTGAGAAGGACCGAGGTGCGCAATAGAGCGAGCGGCCGTGACCAATGTCGCGGAACAAAGAAAAACAAACAGACAACCTAATGACCTAGTGACAACCTAATGCGATTACGCGAAGAACGCTGCAAGGCTTCTGCACTACTGACCAAGCCACCTGCATTGTCGATAAATAACTTCGTCTATGCAATCTACGCGAATAAACTCTAACCTCTTAAATGAAATGACCTAAAATATTTATTTCACCGTAGCAAAGCCATACTTAGAGCTCAATATTTCGTAAAAAGTCCATCCACATCAAATGTACTTCTCCGGAGTATGTTTACCCTTGTGGTGCTTGGCAGTTCAAATGCGAGAGAGCACGCGCTTTTCCCATAGGTGCATTTGTGTGCCGGTGAAATACAGAGCACTAGGATGGGCAGACCGAGCCAAGGAAAGCCGTATTCTGTTTACTAGTGGCTTGGTGATATGATAGATGCTTGTTTCTGCAATATATCGTCGTTGGGGGAATGGGCAAGAGAGTGAATGGAGAGAGCGGAAAGGGGAGGCCACGTTCTCAAGAAACGAGTGCCCACAACACCCGAGCGCCAGGCCAGGGAACCTCTCTCCCTATTGGAAAAACCAGTCGGTGCCCGGCAGCACCGAAAATTGTTCCCAGTACCTGCTGCATTACAGGCGGGGCCACGCGTGCGAGAGAGCACGCGCTTTTCTCATGGATGCATTCGTTTACCGGTGAAATATAGGGCACTAGAATGGGCAGAATGAGCCAAGGAAAGCTGTATTAACGCAATAGCGTTAGACAGCTCGTTTCGCATAAATTCCGCCGTCGGTGTCGGCGTCGCTAGTGAGCGAAAATCGTCCGCGAGCGAAAAATCGAGAAATATGCAAATAAAATAAACAATAAAAATATTCGGTCCTATTGAGGATCGAACCCGGGCCGTTTCCGTGACAAGTAGGTGTCCTACCACAAAGCCACGATGTTACTTGCAACTGCTTCGGGAAAAACACTATATAAATGCCATGTGGGGGAAGGACTCTAATTAACGCATTTTGTTCGGCAGGTGTTACGACGAAAATGAGCCCATTCAGCGATTTCTAGGCGCATTGGCGAGGCCATCAAAGTACGTTTTTAGCGCGACGCCATGTGTCGAAAAAAGCCGGGATAGTGCAGCCATCACCGCTAAAAACACACGCCAACTTTGAAGCAGCTTCAAAAATGGACAACTATGTCCAACTAGCAGAAAACATATGGAGCCAACGCGCTCTTTACCTATGTTGTCCCATCCCTTCCTAATCGTTCTATGCGCTGTTAACATTTTGTAATGAAGCCAACGACTCCTTTCTATAGGAGGCGTCGATCAAGCAAACGGCAAACATTAGGCAATGTGCTGCCATCTGTGAGTAATATGTCTCGACTCTAGCACAGGAAAGTGCTTTAGATCGAAAACCTGTACCATTACTATAGGGAACCCAAGCTCAAGTTTGCGGCGCGACGACAGCGCCGCGCCAGCCGCGCTGCGGCTCTGTCGGAAAGCTCTGAACCTTATGCGCGGCCGACTCAGCCCCTTTCACGGTAGCGCACGTGCGCACGCGTTCGGGGCCGTCAGCTTGCTACGTTGAACCGAGAGGCTTGCTGTGCGAAGCTGCGCATTTCCGCGATGACAGAAGCGACCCCGTGGAAGCGCAAGCGTGGTCCGAAGTATTGCGGTTTAGTGGCCAGCCACAACAGTGCAGACAACACCAAGGCACACGATTCACGTGTTAAACTGTATCGGTTCCCGGGCGCGTCACACGAGAAATAAAGGCGGCAAGCATGGATAGCTGACAGCGCTGTCTCGCCCGAGTTCATCGCTTTCGTTCGTTCCGACTACCTGAATCGGTAAGTAACGCGGCGCATGCACGCAGCGACTAAGTCCAGTTACGGTTGTAGGTGAAGCAACTTTGTGTTTTGATTCCCCGTGTTCGTGAGACCTATCCGTCGTTGTTGAACGTTCACATTCGCGTTATACCGTTAGCGTTGCGCGGTTGGTTGAATTCAACTGAACTCGGCACATTGTCAGAAGTTCGGCGCCTGCATTTCACGCGTCGGGAAGGCTGCTTTATCACGCCGGAATGGACGTCTGTGCATCTTCAGCAAGCTTTGACATCGTTCTGCAGGTTTGCTTTGTTTTTGTCACTTTATTAGGGTCATATATATTTAAGCCGCTAAATATAACTGGCAATTAATACATGCTTTGCACTTGCAACCTTGAAGTAACCACCTTCTGACTTTGTGCGATTTTCTAGCCGCATTCACGCAGCAGGTTTTATACGGCTGTCAAGTCGATATCATAAAAAGAGACTGCAAGCATGACGCGAGAGCCGAAAAAACGAGGTGAGCAGTTCATATTGCTTCACAGTGGTTAAAGCTCAGTGTTACAAGCTGCCACCAGCGTCGCCAGCGCGAAGTCGGCGACGGGATGACAGCAGGTTAGTTCGTTCCGTACGTAAGCAGAGACAGTGAAGAGATCAGAGACGTGGGTGAAACAAAACAAACAACTTTACTCTAGTAATATTGCAGCACAAGAAATCTAATACAACACTTATTACAACTAACAAAATACATATAAAATCAATAAATCAGCTTACAAGAGAGAAGGATTATAAACTACACAAAACTAACAAAAATATAGATGAGAAAGTCCGAAGGGATAAACAGGTGAAGGCATACGTGTGATGACCGGCAGCGTTGAGTCCACGACGATCGGATGCGAGAAGTCGTCGGAGTTCTGGCACGACTGCGATGTCGGTGGTGTTGCAACGCTGGTGTTTCAGGGAGGCTAGTGCTTGAAGGCCATCTCGGGCAGGTTGAGCTAACCCGAGAGGAAGCTCCGATGTCTACGATGCGGACGTTAATTTCTCGTCACAACTAGACGAACGGCTAAGTTTAGGTGGCCAGGCGATACAGAGCCACACTAAAATCTTCTAGAAGGGATACTTGTTGATCTGCTTCTACACCATGTTGGTCAGCGACTAGACTGATTAGCAGGGCCAAATCCTGCGCTTAAATCATCCTCGTGTCCCCTCATCCTCTTCCTGGGGGAACAAGGGACCTCTACCTGGGTCCAATCATGCGCGTTTCATTGTTCGGAACTCCGCCCTAAAAATACACTGACCACACCCCCTTTAAATTAGGAGAGGGTCCTCAGCTGAGCGAGGGTGACAATCTGTTGGGGTGCTGCCATACGGCTTGTCCACCAGAAGTTTTTCCCGTGGGAACGGTCAGTTTGCTTGGCTCTCAGCCGGAGCGTCTTGAAGTCAAAAGCTTGTTCGGAGTACCTCGCGGCCTTTGCAAGATCCTGCCGCCGCCGCCGTAGGTACAAAGGATCAATCGTCCGCGGCGACGTTCGAAGAAGGACACCCCATTCAGCACTTCCCGGCTCTTTTCAAGAGTACGCGGTTCCCGCCGGTCAGCGGGGAAGAGCGGCGCCCGTTATTTAGCCGTGACGCTGGGTCGCAAAAATGGCAGTCCGTGACACTCAGCTAGCTGCCTCGCGTCTTAATCGGCGGGTGATTCTCCAGCGGCACGGAGGACTTGACTCTAACCTTCTCAGGAAGCAGTGTATGGCCGTATAATCTTTTTTTCGCACGCCGCAAACGTATGTTCACGAAAATACACGGCTGCTACTGTAAGCATACCATATCAAAACAACAATCATATGATTCGTAGTCCACGCCGCAGAACATCGATAGCGTGTACGGCTTCATTTCGCAGTGCATGTGGACCATTATTCATCTTTAACATGACTGAATGAGACTTACCTCGAGGTATACGTCCTACACGGTGTAATCGCGACTTGGGAAATGCATTTCGCCTTGAGTTGGGCGTCGTTGTCGTCGATAGTCTGCTCTTCACCGTTAACGTGATTGACGAGCCTTTCTCATTTTACAAAGTTCGCTTTTCGGAAGTGCCGGTCAAGCTTGAAAATCCTTTTGAAGCCGCACTGCAAGCGGCAAATTGTGATGCGCCGCAAGTGCACCGCGAGAGCTCTGCACGTGCACACAAGCGAGCGGCAACGCGGTGGAGAGAAGGGAAAACGCGCGCTGCTTACACCCCAGTTTCTCTTTTTCTGCCAGAGATGGCGCTGCCTGTCAAGAGCATCAGCGCCGCTAAGCGTTGCTTGGGAAGCCTATACGCCTAGTGCGCGCCGACGGAAGCGCCATAGGCGGCGAACTCAATCATTGCTCTCAGGAAAGCAAGCAGACGGCGGCCGTGGTTTCCTACGTTGTTGTACGTATGTTTCCGCGTTGTTCACGTTTCCGTAATGAAATAAGCAACGTTCGTCGTATTTGTGGTGGCCGAAACTTCAAGGGATGTCGAATAACAATTGCTGTGGAGTGGAGTGCTCAAACACATACAAAAACGCGCCCGGAACACGGTTTTACTCACTTACCGCAAGGTCTCCTGAGCAAGAGCGACGGAAGCAATGGATCGCCGCTGTTCGTTGGCAAAGACGAGCCGCTTCGTCATTGTGCGGGTTAACACGTCGCTTCTTGTTCTAATGCTTTCGTTCTGTCATAACCGTGCTCGCTGGATGCACTCGATCATGTTGACATTGGTAGACGACCAAAGTTATCAGCCTGAGCATGCGTTGCTCGGTTCGACCGCCGTGCAGGGCACTTCGCTCAAACGTTCTATATTTCAGAATTGTTGTAGTTCGGGCGAGTTGGTCATCCATGAACTTAGATTGTACTAGCGCGGTACATGTACCGCGCTATTACAAGCTAAGTTCTATATTTATTATTTACAGAAACAGAAATGCAGCAATGGTGGACTTCAGAAAGAATAAGAAGTGATTGAGACGTCATCTTTGTAAACAAAACAAAGCGGATGTTCACCACGAGCTGCACCTCATAGCTGGATCTTGTTACGCTGGTCTGCGCGACGCACCTTTGCTATTCACCGGCATGGCGATTCACTCCACGCGGACGTTCGTTCTCCTCCGCAGTCGGTCATCACATGTCTTCTCGGCGACCCTCTTCAAAACTTGTCACTGTCATCTCTTGATACTTAACTCACAGCACTAGATCATCAAACAACACGTCTTCTGCGGTCGAGCGAACGATGCTATCACTAGAACGACATAACTTCATCGCCGACTAACTCCTCACTGACTGACTCTGCCACCGCGCGCTTGCTGCGCTTGCATTGCCTGTATCGGCTCGCGCCTGTGTTCGGGAAGGTGCGTATGATTCGTCTGTGCGTAGCACAGCGAAAGCTAGGGAAAGGGCACGATCCTCTCAACGATTCGTTTGCGGAATCAGACGGCTCCGCTCGCTCGGCTTTGCTTTCTCGAATATCCCGATCTTTCGCGTTCATTGGCTGTGTCGGTGGCGTCTTCTGCGGAGAGGGTAAGAGGCGCGCGGGCGCGCTCCCGGCGCCTTTTAAAGACGATAGTCTTTCTTGGGGAACTTAAACGCAGAAATTTTGGTCTGTCTCTCTGTGTTTTAAAAGAATTTTATTTCCGGATCTGTCTTACATAACTTATTGTGTGCACAAAATGATATACAATGTTGTTCATGCGTATGTACAAAGCAAGCTGTTATGTACAGCGAAAATAACTTATTTGTGTATGCAGTGATATTCATATGTTTGTACAATGCAAAAATTTGTACAAGAAAAACGGGACATTCATAATGTTCGAGATGATGAAGCTTATATATACAGTACAGACTATGTGTACAAACAAAGGAGTCTTCCACAATTTAAGGTGATGTTTTTGCATCCACCTATGAGGACATTTGCTCTCGTGCTTAAGAACAATAATTCACAAAAAAGGACATGTTTCTGATAAAGAAAATGAGTATTCACACTGTGGTTTCACAGTGGTACAAGCTCTAGCCCACCTCCTCAGTTGAGGAGGAAATGCATGGACACTGTGTTGTTTTCAACAATAATGAATCGGGTAGACCAGCGTCGGAGCAAAGCCTCCTCTCCCAAAATAACTAGTTCTTCATTGAGATGCATAAGCATTACGTTTCTTAGCCGGTGTAGCAGAGGAAACATGGCTCTCTGAGGGCGTCCCCTCAGATGAGCCAGTCCCCTCCGCTTCCATAAGACGAAGGCTCCAATAGCCATTGAAAGTTCGACAAAAATATCCCTGCGGCGAGACTTTCACTGCATACTTATTTGGAACATACTGGTAACCATGCGCCAAAAAGTGCTCGCTACAATGCATTCATGAAAGACGTGGTGCAAAGTTTCGACACGGCCGCATTGCGGACATGTGGCGGAGGGCGCCACGCCCCACGCCGCAAGGCGGTCGGCCGTCGGTAGAGCCTCCCATTCCCTAAGCCAGTTGAAATCGCGGACTTCGGCGGGGAGGGACGTGTTTCTAAAAGCCCAACGTCTTCTCGCACGGCATTTCCGGCGCTGTTCGTCAGTTAGACTTTTGAATGCTATTTGTTCTCTCAAGTCAGTGCGAGACATTTCCATCAGTTCGTGAACTGGAAAATCATTTCGCCATTGTTGCAAAGATTTTATCACATACGTATAATACGCCGGTGGCCGTTCAGCGGCTGGTCCCGTTTCGTTTGTTAAACCGAAAAGCCTTCTAGAGGTGTCTGTAGGTAGAGGTGCCTAGAGGTGCCTAGAGGTATTCTAGAGGTATACTGCGAGTTGCCTGCCTCGATACGATGAGTTTTCTAAAAGTGCCCATGTGTTTTTTAGAGCCAACATGCGCCACATTACACCAAGGTTTGGAATACTGAGCCCTCCCCATTTTACTGGTAGGCGGACCAAGACTCTGGCAACAGCTTCAGCGTGGCCATCCCAAAAAAAGGAGCCGCACGCAGTGGCCACTCTCAGCAAAACCCGACGAGGCGGTCGAGCAATTCTGGCTACTTAAAGCAGTGGCGCTGTTATGCTTGTTTTGATGAGAGAGGCTCTTTCAGTGAAAGGTAAGTGGAAAGTTCTGGCGATTTCAATGCGTCTGTCTACTTTACGTTGGATCTCTTTCCATGTGGTGCGAGCTACTTCACTAGTCGCAAGGAAGGTTACACCTAGGACTTTAACTCCTTGGACAATTTGGACGCCATCAGGAAATTCTTCTATGTGCACTCCAAAGCATAATGCCTTGCTTTTTCCGGGATTAAGACGTGCTCCCGACAGGTAACTATAGGTGTGAAATATTCGCAAGAAGGCTCTATAACTGTCTATGTTCCGAACAAACAACGAGATATCATCAGCGTAGGCTGCCACTTTCACTTCGCCCAGGCCTGGGAGAGGAAATCCGCGTATCGATGTGCATCTCTGAATTTGTTGCAATAATGACTCTATACACAGTACAAAGAGTATTGCGGAGAGGGGACAGCCTTGTCGAATACCTCTGCTTACTGCAATAGGTTCGGATGAATAACCATTGACTACTAAGGACGCTTCTAAATCAGTGTAGAGCAAGCGGAGAACTTCGGTTAAACGTGCTGGGAAGCCGTAACACTCCAGCACAGCGAAGAGATAGTTCCATTCGACACGATCAAAAGCTTTTTTTCTGGTCTAAGGAAACAAAAATGCCTGATATTTGTGTCCTTGTAGCGTACGTGAATAAATCACGAGTCAACGCAAGCGAAGAATAAATCGTACGGCCTGGAACACAACATGTGTGTATGTCGCTTATTATTTCCGGAAGGACGGTAGTTATGCGGTGTGCAAGGATGGCTGCCAATATCTTATAATCTGAGTTAAGTAGGGAAATGGGCCTCCACGCCTTTGGATCGGACGGCTCTCCGCCGCTTTTAAACAAGAGTATAACTCGGCTCTCTCGAAACGTATCCGGTCTGATCCCTTCGGCAAGAAGCCCATTTAGCATTATCAAAAGATGGACGTGTATTTTGTCAAAGAAGGTTTTGTAGAAGCTTAAAGGTATCCCGTCAGGGCCAGCTGCGGCCGTAGTGTTCATGTGCTGAAGCACGAAGCGCAATTCTTCGAACGTCACTGGGCCGCACAGACCATCACGAAGCTTCTCCGGTATGCGGGAAATTCCCGCGCAAACCTCGTTGACTGCGGTGTTATGGTTCACGTCGCTCGCGTTCTCCGCCGCGAAAAGATTCGAAAAATGTGTTTTAAAGACCCTCATTATATCTTCTGCTCGTTTAGACTGTTCACCGTTCGGCAACTCAACGAAAGGAACATGCATTTGTTCGCCCAAGGAGCCGTTGCGAACGCTTCTAAGAACAGCCGGATCTGAAACTGGTCGTCCGTTAATGAAAGACTGCGCAGCCGTGCACGAGCTCAGACGTAGCAAAAGTTCGTACCGCGCCTTTAACTGATCAAGATAGTCATGCATTGCGAACGTCAGCGTCTCGCCTCTTCGTACAATACGCGCTTTTCGCAGCGTGTCGTTTATCTCCGTCGTCAGACGCGCTTTCCTTTCGCTCCCTGCTTTGATAAGTTCGGTGCGCCATCTGTTTTTCAATGCATCCAAGTTACGAGGTTCAGGCGGGCAATCGCACACTTGCTCTAGTGCAATGCGCAGTAATGCTACACTTTCAGGGTCGTGTATGAGTGTTGTGTCCATTTTCCAATGGTTTCTAAAGGTAGTGGATTGATGAAAGAAAAAATTCACAGACACTGGAAAGTGGTCTGTGATGCGTGGTACGTCCGGTGGAATGTTCAGGACTTCGCAACTAAGGACATGTGTGGCTAGCACTTCAGGAAAATAATAGCGATCTAGCCGGCTCATGTTGGATCCCCGTTGCCAGGTTGCAACAAAATCATTCCCGTGGGTGTCAACCCACGTGTCTCTAAGCTTAAAGTTGCGGATTAGTTGTCGCAGTAGGCGAGCTCCGCTATACTGCCTGCTCTGCGTCCGCGCGTGTCTCTGTCGATATCCTCAACACAGTTAAAGTCACCTACTAAGAAAGTAGGGTAGCTGTCGAACATAAAGGAGTCGAGTGAATCAAAAAATTCGGTAGAGCCTGCACGTTGAGCTGGGGCATATACTACAAGCGCCCTTACTCGTCTGCCGTGAAGGTTAAACTCCACTGCTAACGTGCGACCGTCAAAACCAAAAACACAGTGAGCTCCTTGACGTAACGCTGGCGTCATAAACACAACTCCAACTCCGCACATATTTGAGTCGGTCAACGAAAAAAAGGCTTCGACTCCAAAGAGTGAACAAAAGGATTGGACATCAAAAGGCGTTCTAAAGTTACATTCTTGTAGGAAAAGGATGTCGACATGACGTGACTTTGCAAAGTGCATAACTTCTCTCTGCTTATCTAGGCGTCTGAAACCTCTGACGTTTAAGGAGAGAAAATGCACCGTAGCCATTGTTAAAAAGGGAGCATGCGCAGAAATTTCAGGAAAAACCCTTGAAGAGGGTGGGGAGAGCGCTCGACGAGCTGACATGACTAAGAAGAGAGATGCTCTGACTTCGTCAGAGCATTAGCGAGTTTTTGGGGCTTACTACTGTCCGTCGAGCCCTCAGAGTCCGTGGTCGGTGGGTGGGCACGTTTGGTGGCTTGACGCTCTATGTCCATGGCACTGGCACCGTCACTCATCACGGCGGCCGAGCCTGTGATCTTGTGAAGTGGGTTGGACAGGCTCAGTTTGCGGGTCTGAGCAGAGTATTTGCTGGCTCGGGTGCTCGTCGCCGTCGGAGGCATAATCACGGTCGTGGTCTTGTCTGGGCCGATGATCGGGGCTTCTGCACGTCCCGTTGCTCGAGTGCCGCGTCCCATCGAAGTTCTCGGCGCCTCGGAGCTGCTGGTAGTACCACCTGTGTCAGAGCTGCAGCTCTCGTGGTCTCTGCTGGGTACGGACACTGGCGCTTCGGCTTTGGACGCACTGTGGTCCTCATAGGCGTCCGGCGAGGAGTCGCTGGTCTCGGCTGGGGCGCCCGGGGTTGACGACACTTTCTCAGACGGAGGAGGCAGGTCTCCTGCGTCTTGTGATTCGGCATGGGATTCAGTGTCTGGTGTGTCGGTATCGCTCTCAGTCTCGAGCGCCGTAAATTCTTGCAGTGCGGGCGCTGGGGACGTGAGGTCGTTGCCCTCTTGTTCGTCGGCTGCCGCTGCTGCAGCCGCTGCGAAGGATTTCGGACGAATGCAGTCCGCTGTCGTATGACTGCCGGAGCACTTGCGACACAGTTCTGTGCATCCCTCCGTAGCGTGCCCAAAGACATTGCATCGTGCACAACGGGGTGTGGAACAATCTTTGGCAATGTGACCAGCATTCCGGCATTTAGAACGCACTTTCTGGACTCCTCGGTAGTCGCACATGACGTTGTAGCCTTGGACTGTCAGAAAATTCGGGATTGGTTTTTTCATTTCAACTCGTGCTACACGGACGCCTGTGCCGACTCCAGGACGGTCTTTGAAGACTGGGACATGGACATGTTGGACGTTACCATAGGCGGAGAGAGCAGTCGCTAGGGCTGCGTCACCTAGCCCCAGTGGTACCCGGAAGACTGTGACATGAACTATTTCAGGACCGACGCTGGCGAGTGGAACTGACACACCGTTCAAAAGAATGGCGCCCCGGCACTTCAGCTTGGTGGCTGCATGGACGTTTGCGGCTGCGGCGCCGAACTTTACGCTTCCCATGTGTTGGAGGGACTTGATACCGGCTGGGCCGGTTACTACTTCAAGGGCGTCGGTAACATCGTCGACGGTGCTCCCCTCTGGAGCACTGAAGGTAAAGCAGTGTGCCTTGGGCGGTGGCGCTGCGAAAGCTATCACACTTTCCGTCCTGGCCCTGGCTCCCACGGCTCACGCTGTGGTGCCCGGGCGCTGGGTCTCGATGAACGCCTGGACAGAGCCGGGGCTAGTATCCAGGGGTCCACCACGATGCTTGAAGTGATGTAGTCGATGTCTCGCAGCCGATGTCTTCCTGTTTGTCGGCACGTCACTGGATTCGGCCGCCCGCAAAGTTGAACCACTTGCCCAAGGGCCAGCTATCTTGAACGGCTGACTAGGTTCATACTTGCGTACATTGTTGATCAAAAAGCAAACATTACGCATATCTGAGGCGCAACATCATTAGGTAAGTATTAGGTGGGTTGTTCCTTTAATAGAAAATACATGGATACGTAATTCTAGAGAACCTAGTTTCTTAAGCAGCGCTGAAAATGCGACTGCGCTGTTGCCTTCCTCCGTGCCCTCTGCACGAGCTCATGTTGTGTTTCGGTTTCGGTTCAGTATTGCACTGTACGAATGCCATGGGGCGCCGCTCTGGCATTGCTGGTTTACCCAGGCGACGTGTAATTAAAAGAGTGTGTGGAGAGTACTCGTTGAGGGCGGACGTTTCTTCTGCTTTGGCGCTTCGGGCCAAACCGCCTGTTCGGGCTGGCTGGCGTCCCCGCCGGTCGCGTTGGTCACCGCCGGTCTTCGCCTGCTGCTGGGCCGGGACTACCAGCCCGCAACACAGCACTCATGTTTCCCGACGTATTGCTAGATGGCGTCCATATCTCACGCAGCGCCTCTTCTATCGTCTTTAGACAATATTTGCAGCGAAGCACGCAGATACGCGGCCAATTTTTTATACTTGTTTTTTCAATGCGCGCGCTCTGTCGCGCACGAACCGTCGGCGCCAGGCTTTCATGCCGTCGTTCGAAATCGGCGACGTGCGCTTAGTTAAGCGCTCGTTCGTGACAAACATCGTGCACAAGCCCACTTTCGTAGAGGCCCGTGCCTTTCCTGCAGCTGCCAGTGCAGAATTAGTTGTCTGGCACCCACACGAAGGGGAAATAGCAGCCGCGAACTTCATTCATCTACTCACAGCAAAGCTGTGCAAAGCGCTGTCGTCTGCTCGGCTTCCCGCACGTACTGTCGGCGGCGCCCGCTAGGTGGCTATCAGTGGCGCCTCTATAGGCGGTGCACAAGGCGTATAGATACATTGCGCGCGCGCGTGTGTGTGTGTCTTTTGCGTGTCCGTGTGGGTGTAACAACACACATTAATAGGTATGCGCTTAGTGGCTGAAGTGCGCACTGGGGGCCGGATTTCGCTATCGCGTTCAACTCTTAAAGGCGAAGTTTAAGGGTCCCCCAAGTTTTCTGTTGACCAGTGATTTAGTGATACGAAAGATATGCTTGTTTCTGCGATCTATCGTCGTTGGAGGAATGGGGAAGAGAGTGAAAGGAGAGAGCGGATAGGGGAGGCCACGTTCTCGAGAAACGAGGACCCTCAACACCCGAGTGCCAGGCCAGGGAACCTCTCTCCCTATTGAAAAAACCGGTGGATGCCCGGCAGAACCGAAAATTGTTCCCAGTACTTCCCGCATTACAGGCGGACGCTCTAACCATTACCCAACCGCTTTACAAGTTAGAGCTGTGACTCAGCGAACAGGAAAGAGCCACTCGGTAAGCATGCCTAAAGTAAAATGTTTAAACTAGCAGTTGAACTGGTTTTGTCATGGTTCCCTCTGCCTGCGTGATAAGATCCTGCTTCGCGTGTTCTTGAGTGCTGTACATTCAGCCCGCAGTACTGTTACGTTGTTGACCGACCAAGCATTTCAGCCAAGTAAGTAATAATTTTCTGCGCACACTATATATTGATAATCTTTTCACGCCCTATGCATACGCGTGAGTTGAATCTGTAATTTTCGGGCTTCCAGAACGGGACGAGGGCTATGCGGTCAAAGTCCAAAGCCGTTATACACAGAAATAAAATCAAGTTTAAGCTTGCGTGCATGCATTGCGCCATATTGAACGAGCTCAAGACAATGCAATGAGTGTTTTGTCATGTTAATATTAGGTGTTCCTTCATCCTGACTTTCACGTATCAAGTGGTGGTTTCTGGTCAGGGCACATGTCTGAGAACTAAATTCTCTCTTTTTCTGCACAATTTCCCGTTCTGTACGCCACTTTTTCCTTTTTTAACACGAAAGTGTTTGATGGCGGGACCCGCCAAGACTTTCATGACGTATTTCCGTGAAGAAATACGTCAGCAAAATGTACACGATGACACGGTAAAGAAAAACTAGAAGAAATAAAAAACCAGCAGATCCCACGAACTGTGGGAATCGATGTAATGCGAAGCTACCAGCAAAGAGCTGCATACATCGCTTTGTTTATTTTTGAGCCAAATGAAATCATTCATGCCATGGCACTAGTTCACCATATATCGCATGTTTGCCATGCACGCGTGCATGCACAATGTGATATATACCATGCCAATGAAACGTGTATTCTGGTGTATACACTGCATGGCCGGTCATTTATGTTCATCACGCACTCCTCTCATGCCATACCAATTTTGGTATATATCCAGTTATCTAAACGGCCGGAACCGCACCATAACAGTGTCATGTAAATCATACCGTACATGACGTGCATAGCATAATTCGCATGTAAGGACCTGTCATTTATGTTCGTCATACAGTCACATCGCACAATAGTACCAATTTTTGTGTATATCAAACGAGCGAAATGGCCGTGAGTCCACCATGAGCGTGGCATGTAAATCATGCCATACATGACATGCATGTCATGGTTTTCATGTTACCACCTGTCATTTATGTTCGTCATACATTCGCGTCACGCAATGCCAATTTTGGTGTATATAAGGCTAGCGAAACGGCCGCGATCGGACAATGAGCGTGGCATCTAAATCATGCCGTAAATGATAGGTATATCATAATTTTCAAGTTACCATCTGTCATATATGTTTGTCATACAGTCACGTTGCGCAGTACCCATTTTGGTGTATATCAAGCGAGCGAAACAGCCGCGAGCGCATCATGAGCGTGGCATGTAAATCATGTTCTACATGACACACATATCATGATTTTCATGTTACCACCTAATTTACGTTCGTAATACAGTCGCGTCGTGCAAAACCAATTTTGGTGTATATCAAGCCCGCGAAACAGCCGCGAACGCACCATGAGCGTGGCATGTAAATCATGACACACATGACATGCATGTAATGGTTTTTATGTTACCCCCTGTTATTCATGTTCTTCATGCAGTCACATCGCGCAATAGCAATTTTGGTGTATATCAACCTAGCGAAACGGCCGCGAGTGCGTCATGAGCGTGGCATGTAAATCATGACGTGTATGACACGCATGTCATGATTTTCATGTTACCACGTGTCATTTATGTTTGTCATATCGAAATGTCTCGTCATACCAGTTTTCGTATATATTCATTCATTTAAACGGCCGCGAGCGCCCCGAGACGATGTCAAGTAAACCATGCCGCACATGACATGCGTGTCATGATTTGCGCGTTAGGACGTGTCATTATGTTCGCCATGAATTCTTGTAACGTCATACCAGTTTTGGTATATATGAAATTAACGCAATGGCCGCAAGAGCCCCAAGGCCGTGGAATGTAAATCATGCTGTTCATGACATGCATGTCATGATTTTCATGTTATGACCTGCCATTTATGTTCGCAATACGGTCATGTTATTCCATACCTATTTTGGTATACATCCGATTAACGAAACGGCCAGGAGAGCACGAAGTCGTAGGCGGCTAGATAGACAGATAGATATGCTCAAACTCGCAGAAGTTCGCTGAGAAATGATTCGCATTTAAAAAATTGGGCAGGTCCCACGGCTTCTGGGAATCGGTTTCATGCGAAGCAGGCAGCCAGTAGTTCTATGCGACATTTTTAGGCATTAAGCCAAGCCTTATGAGGTGGATCGACGTGTACTTGTAAATTGAGGAGTTGTGTGCACATTGTGTGCACATTTAAACGTCAGTGCACTACACTGACGTTTAAATGGAAACTCATGGTCCGACGTAGTATCAGCACCCACCTTAGAGCATAGACGTCTGTGTTATCGAAACGAAGTGCACGCTACCGTGGGATGATGCGATATGATACGCTACAGTGCTAAACGCAACGTAGTACGCGGTGCTAACTGCAATATCGTGCCCTACAAATCACGCTACGGTGCAATATGGTACGTAATTTTCGTTAGCGCATTCCTCCAGGCTCGAGCAATGCTTGACTATAGCTTGCTGAATCTTAGGAATAGAAATGTAATGCTTATTAGTCTGCTATAAAAGCGGAGGCAACGAAGGAAGCACAATTGACATTATCCCGACATGACGCCTCTATCATATGAGTACATATGTAGTGCTTATTGCTTAGTTATAAAATTAGATAGCCATCACTGCCAACAGAATTGACGTTGCACCGACATTACGCTTGCATAGGGTCTTTTTCCAAAGCATCTTCTAGAACTGTCATGGATCTGTGGCAGAATACCTGACTGCCCCGTAGAATGCTCGGGTTCGATTCCTGATGGGATTCTAATATTTCTTTCTTGCATTCGTCTGGTCAACGCTCCCGGTGTCGGTTCCTTTTGACGCTGTCGCACTTAAATTAACAAGGTTTTTTTTTCTCGCCGTTCCTGGGTAGATATAAACTGTGAATCACATGTGGCTCATACCCGTTTACCATGGCCCGTGGAATACGGGTATGTACTACACGTTTCTGGGGGAAACGGTTTGACGACGTACGCGACAGTGTTTTCATGTTATCCATATCATGACCAGACAGTCATATTCGTCAAACACTCTTACCCTCGCAGGATAACTTCGGTCTACAGTACGTTAAAGAGCCATCACGAGAGCACCCAGACGCAGGCGGATAGATAGATAGATAGATAGATAGATAGATAGATAGATAGATAGATAGATAGATAGATAGATAGATAGATAGATAGATAGATAGATAGATAGATAGATAGATAGAAACGCTCAAAGTGGAGAGTAGGTTCGCTAAGAAATGCTTCCGCATTTAAATGGTTCCTTATACGGGGGTCGAACCCACGACCTCTAGGTCCGCGACGATAGGGAACGAAGCTCTAACCACTGCGCCACGATGACACATTCAGGGAACTTCACGAACGCGCCTTTTATCTATCGCACTTTCATCTCATAACACTCGTGGTTCGCGAAGAGGTGTCGTCGTCTGGGAGAGGTAGCGTGAACATTTGCATGGCCTCCGTGATTATCTCCTGCAAGGCGACATGGCACCGTTGCTATGGTCGTCACATTTGGCGCATTTCCGAAATAAGTGTTAGGTTGTCAACGCCTTACACCGCGAAGTGGCGGCTTTAGCCCCACCGTCGCTCATAGCATTCATTCATATTACAAAAAATACTCTACTCTGCAACGCCCGCCTGGCTGCCACACCACGTTGCCCGCTCGAACCGTGAGAAACAGCGGCCAGAGTAAAGGGCAGACACGACGCGCGTCGCGGAATGTTAGAGTTAACAGAAAGACCGCGTCATGGCGCGATCTTTCTGTTAACTCTAATATTCCGCGCAATGTCGACCTTAGCCCAAGCTCAGTAAAGAAGCTCAGCGTCCAATAGCCGACGCCCGTATGGCTGCCACACCGCTTTCTACGATGACAATCTTCCCATGCGAATGGAACAGCCTGAGCAACGTTAGCAACGGCGCGTTGCCGAAGCCAATCTCGGAGACCATGAGGCATGCATCATGACACTAACGAGCACCGGCTGCGACTTTTTGGGAGTGTGACTGCGGCGGAGGCTTTCGCTGCAACATTGTAGAAAAAACTATTGTCGATGAATTGTGGCGTCCACGTGTCTACGGTGATTCGATTCGGTGACGACACAGTTACGCGATTCGCCTTTCCTGTCAGCGTGTGACGCCTCCTCGCCAGCGTAGGCCCGCTTGTAAATGGACTAGCGGTGTTTCACTGCCGCCTACAGCTTCGAGTGCACTGGCACCGACTACTAGGGAGCACACACCTTGCCGTATCCCTCCTCAAATGACGACGCTTTGAAAGAGTGCATGTCGAGTTAGTGTTTATTATGTTCATGTTGACGCCATCTTCGCGCGGGATTCACCATATGCTGTGTACAGGTGTATGTTAACTAGTACAGCTACCACAAATGTTTAATCATGTTCACGGACGTTAGTCGTCGGGATAGAGATGTTCCACCAGGCGTCGAAGTGGATATGTCCACTTCAAGTGGCGTTATAGTTGCCAATCAACACACATTGTGCAAGCGCTCGTATATCAATGTATAATAAACATTCAACTACATCTGCGAGGACACGTTTCACTTTCGTGTTATACCAAATCCGCTGACGGAGGGATCAACCATGATTTTGTCATATACACCAGACACTTCTACGAGTAAAGCTGAAAATTCAGTGCCGGCAGAGAAAACACCCCTTAGCGAGTATGCGAGCTGGCACAACGGTTATATAAATATTTATTTCCCGACAGTTTCGGGAGGGATCCTCCCTTCGTCAGGGGTTGAGTTAAACATAAGAAAAAGTACGAACTTGATTCTTGCCGCGGCTTTGTCGCCTTCAAAGACATTTCAGAGAGAGCGGCCGAAACATATATTACCGGAAAAAAAGAAAAAGAAAAAAAGAACACGACGAAGTTACAAAAAACGAGAAAAAAAATTAAAAGGCCGAAAAAACGAAAGAAATGTGCGTGTGGCCGAAAGTCGTTGAAAGTCCACATCTGGTTATGATCTCGTATTTGCCGGTTTTCGTCGTGCGCCGGGCCACCCAAAATTGTCGCCGCGGCGGGCGGGACAAGTCTGTGCCACCGCACGCGAGGGGAGAGAGTCCGCTTAATTGGCCGGCTTTCCACCTTTCATCTCTGCCCGTTCCTTGTGAATAGCCTTCAAGTGGCAGGGGAGCGTAAGCACTTTACATTGCACATGTAGAGAAAAGAAAATATTAGGAAAAGAAAGAAGAAGAAAAGGAAACAAAAACGACGCTGCACACGTACGAGCCAATCAAGAAAGAAGCATAGAGCTCGATTTGAGGCTCTGAAGCTGGACCTCTCTCTTGTAAAACGGATGCAAGAGCTCTTCAGGGGGTTAAGCTTAAACCCGTTTTGATTAGCCCATTTATACACTTCATCCAGAGCCAGTTGGATATGTTGTTCGCAGATAGCGATTTTACATGATTTAAGTGCTATGTGCACATCATCCACATATGTCGAATAAAAGATATTGTGTGGGATAAAACTACGCTGCGAATACATTTTTACAATAAATAGCGCGCAACTTAGTACTCCGCCCTGTGGTAATCAAGTCTCCTGCACATATGGCGTAGATAGCGCATTGCCGATTCTTACGCGGAACGTACGATTGCTTGAAGGGGAACTCCGGGGATTTTTCGATATTCAGCGATTTCAATTAAACTTTCAACATATGTTCTCTTCGGTACCCTGATGATATGTGCCAAATTATACCACCGTAAGTCGTTTAGATTTTAGAAAACGAATGTTAAAATTAGTAGCCAATTCCGGAATCACGCCAGTTAACGTGGGCCACCCTGTGTATGTGACGTAACATGCCTACTCTTTTCTAACCCCGCCTCTCCCAGCACATGGTTGCAGTGCGAGGAGGCGGCGACGACGCGGGCAAAGTTGTTCGATTTTGCTAGCTGCATACGTCTTAGTCGACGTTGACATCGGGTTTTACAGTAAGCACGCACAATATAGAGCAAGGAGGAGATTGATGCGGGATCCTTCAAATTATTTACAGGTAATACACAAATTGTAAAGGTGACGAGCACTTCTCTTTCACTGTGCGCATGCGCGTATTCTCGTTCATTTCGCCGCAGCGCTCCGTTGTGCGGCGCTTATCAACTCACCAGTCGACGCTCGCGCGTTCAGATTTTTAAAAAATGGGCGGCTGTATTGCCATATAGATAACAGCAGCACAAGACCCTTTTCCTAAAGGTACGCTCTTAAACTCGGATGCCGCAACAAAAACCCCAGGAATTCGAAATTTCCGGAGCCCTCCAGTGCGGCGTCCCTCATAATCATATCGTGGTTTTGAGACGCGAAACCCTTGGAGTTAATATGCCGTGGTAGCTTTTCGGTGGCGCCACGTTATATTTTTAGATTTGGAAGGACTGCAACATTTTAAGGGCGAAGCTCCTTAAAGCGACACCCGTTCGTCCCCGTCGTAGTGCGTAACCAGTCTTAACGCTAGTACCAGATCTTGACCTCCAAGGTGGTGCCGGTGGGAGATTTCTCCTGTGCGTTGTTGAACAATACAAAATTCGCAGCGTGCGCGTTAACTAAAAGCCGAATTCTTCTGCCTCTCATTCCCCATTAGCAGCCATTGGCATGTTCCAGTAGGAAACGTTAGTAGAAGTAGAAGTGTAAGTGTTAGCTAAAAGCCGACTTCTTCTGTCTTTCATTCCCATTAGCAGCCATTGTTTACCTCCAAGGTAGTGCCTGGTGAAATTTCTCCTGTGCGTAATTAAACAATAAAAAGTTTGTTCAAAACGCCGTTGATTGATGAAATAAACCAACGAAAGACGCCAGATGTTTTCTAAAAACAAAACGAAAAGACGCCAGATGTTTCTAAAGCAAAACGAAAAGACGCCAGCTGCTTAACGAAAGACGCCAGATGTTTTCTAAAGCAATGATTTTATAAACGATGAAAATTCACAGCGTACATGTAAAATTGAAGTGAGCTGCAAGTCGTCATAACACTCATCGAACCTTTAGTATAAACGCGCCCGATCTCACGTCGGTGATGATGTACTGGGCGGAATTCACGGAAGATTCACGGTTTACCGATGAACCTCCGCAGCTTCGCCCACTCATCATCATTCACTCCGTGGATATGCTGTGATTTTTTTCTCGATCTTAGGCTCTGTTCGATTTAACGAAATACTTCGAGCGCAGTCACGACTTCGTTAAATCGGGTTTTGACGGCATCACTGGCGCGCTGAATGTAATCAAGTTTAGCCGAAGCCCCGCGCGGTCCAGTGTTCCTTCTCGTCCTCTCTTTACACCAGTCATCGTGTCCTATTCTGTTTCGCCAGGTGCCGTAACGACCCCAGCTGCTCGCAATCTGCTTTTTCAATGAACTCATTCCATTAATTTTCATTACTTATCTTCACAATTTTCCCTATATGAAGTACACTAATGCCCCGATAGCGCATGTATCCGATATAACCATCGATTTCCGACTAGTGTGGAAAGCGCACTTTATGAATTTCCGCAAAACCAGAAGTAAGTGTTCGGCCGCATTGCTCGTGCTACAATTAAACTAAATTTTTATTGCAAGTTTATCCTACTGCTCTTGAAAAGTGTGTTCCACAATATATATCATGTCCAATGAAGTGCCTATTAATGTAATCAACTGGAAGTTTCACAATAAATAAATGAGCGTTTTGATTTTAAGTGTAAGTAATGTTCCAATAATAGAGCCCTAAAGATATAATTCTGCTTACTGTAAAATAATTCTGGCATATATAACGCATATATTCTCTTGGGTTCTTACAGCTCGGCTCGATTGCGGTCTGTTACGTCAGCGCACGATCGCCCTTTCATGAAAAGGCAACGCTACTGTTGAAAAACATGGATGCGCATATTCTCACCTTGCTTTGCCGAAGACTTCTTGGGCGGGCTCGTCACCCCCATGCCAGAAAGCGCTGGCGACGCGATGTCTGCGAGTAATTTGTTTATGAGTTACCCAAGTCCTAATGACCACTGGTCACGATATATTTGTTGGTTCTGCTAAAACCCCAACGCCACCCTCGAAGCGTGTGAGACATTTTCATGCGACAATTGTCGTGCCATCTTTGATGGCTAAGCTTTGCGACAGTTTTCGCTTGCGCTTTTTGGGGGTGTCCATTACGATATGTGGTCGCCCTTCTCCCTCTCCCCCCTCCGCTGTCCTGGAGGCACCATCCAAGCGATGATCTTTAGTTTTATATGGTGGCATTGTTCTTCTTTCAGTTTCTCTGAAAAGCTTCGCCTATAACTTTAAAGAATCCGGCACAAAATACACGCTATGTGATTTTTGATAATTTCATCTATACATTTCTTTAGATATTGTCACTACCGTACCATTTGTTGTTGCGAAAAACGCTTACCTTTAGCGTTTTGCACGTATAAGCAAAGCTGCCTCTGGTGATGTTTTACTTTTTATGAACAAATTTATGTGGAGGTTAGCATATTTGCAGTTTAGTTTCAACATGCTTTCTATATTCACCATCAGTCTTTTTGAAAATAGCATGGGCAGTTCACACGCAAACTCGACACCAGCTTCGAGAAAGGGAATACGTACTAATCGCCTGCATTTGAAGCCGCATAACATAGATATCAGTGGATTTTTTTTCCGCAATCAATCCTGTGCTAACGCGTACCTGACAGTAGTCAGTGCTAACGATAAAGGAATAATTTACTTCAAAATCATAATAGGCATTACGTAGTTGACAAAATCATTCGACTGCATTGAGGGCGTTGTGGTGTGATGATTTAAACCTTATAAAAATTTCTCGAAGCGGGACACCTTTTCTCAAACTGAATTTTTGACGCTAGCCTTCGTAGCCCAGGAGTGAATGAGAAACTGGCTGTCATAAACAGCCTACCTACATGGCAAACGCGGTATAGATGGCTTGTACTGACGTCAATGAAACCGCCGTTTTGGAGCATGAGGGGTTTGCGATGTCACATCAAAACATAAAGTCCAGGTTCTTTCGTCGTTCCTGCCACGTCGTTATCACACTGGAGCAGGCTAATCTGTCACCAACGTGGGGAACCGGTAGGTTCAGAAGCTGCGTCCATGACGTCACGAGTAAGTTATGTATAGATCATGCCGAACGATGTGAGGCATTCTTTATTTGTTTACTTTTTCAGGGACCTCGTTCCAGTTCGTTACGCTTCAACGCAAACAATTGGGCCAGTTTAGTTTCATTTTCGCTTTGAAGCTCGCATTGATCTTAAAAGCCATAAGCGTCGCGAATACTGGAAGTATACCACGGAAAACGACGGACAGCCCGCAGTGGAATATTCGGAATGATTGCTTTTTTGGTTGTGTGCGCGTAGGCAGATATGCCGAAGGGCACACGACCTTATTTTTTTCCAAGATGAGTTGTAAAGTAGGACAGAAAGAAACGGTGCTTGCGTAAATGCACTTTTGAAATTGCTTGAACACTGACAAAAAGAACTAGTGCTGGCATCATGTGTTTCCTGCAATATTTACAAGAGGGAACTGCGGCGCTGCGATCGGCCAGCCACAATGGGAATGATGCGTAGTAGATGGATTTGCCTTGTCTTCGTGTTTGCTGCCTCGCACTTGTGGACTTGTTTATTATTTTGGTGTGGCTGTTGTTTCAGACAAAGGAACAGCTCCTTGTGAACCTCGTGAGCTGATTTAGATTAGTCAGCCTAAAAGGGTCATGTTGGTGAAGTGGTGCTGTTGAACTTTTGCTCAACTACGTCTCGAGAGATAGTGGCTGCAGGACACACCGAGCCGAAAGAACAAAGCTTAGGCAAATCCATGGACTTCTCATCAATATCATGCTGGCTGAAGCATCGCACTTCCCATAGATACCAGCGCCAGATTGTCCTCTAGTGTACTGGTGTGGCCGCGCAGCATCCGCGCTCGCAGAGCAAACTTTACTCGTTGCGAACGGTTCTTAAGTTACAGAAACAAGAAAACAAATGCTAGCCAGCATCTCTAACCTGCTTGCTTTTGGTCGTCGTTCGACAGCATGGCGGCTAAGTGGGCGTGAAGGTGGCTCGTTGGCCGACGGCCGTGCAGAAAACTTCGGTAGTCAGGACGTTGCAGCTCCTATTCTGCGCGGTTCATGCGGGACAAAGGAGCGAGGCGAAAACCCAGGCTAGGGCCACAACTCCTCGTGCGCGAAGGAGTGTGCGAAAGAATTCTTGCTCGTTGATTGCTCCTTATAATTGGCTCGTACCCACAACGGGGGGAAGAATTGATGATGATGCTATTGGGATGACTGGCACCTACCCACTCAGCGGTATGGGTTGGTTGGTTGGTTGATCCTAGAGGAATGGCACAACCCACCACGGGGGATCGGCCACGAATCGTGCGGCAGTAGGATGTGTGAGTGGAAAAATGAAAAAAAAAGGGGGGAGGGGGACAAAAAAAAGGATAATTCTAAAGAGATAATTTTAGTTAAGCGAAAATGTCATTTGTGTTCGCGGTTTCCCAATTGAATGCTAAAGAGATAGAAAAAAAAGGAAGAGAAAGAGTTAGTTAAATAAAAGCATTAAATAAATAATGAACGATAAATGAAATAAAGAAAATAAGTGTGTACTAGAAATATTAGCATGGCAGTTTTTTTTATTCGTTTATATAGTTAATTACAGCCTCACATATGTCCCTGTTGCAGTGACCCAGTGCCGACGCCCCCAGAGAGAGTAATGCCGTTACGTAAGGCTCAAGCCCAAGTTTTCGGAAAGGAGGTTCAATAAATCTTTGCCTTAGATGTTGATATCTGCGACATTCTGTGAAAAAATGCTCTATGGTTTCTGCTTGCGAACAATAACAACATTGAGGGGAAGGAACAAAACCAGGCCTGTGTAAGTAAAAATTTAAAGAGGGAATTCTGCATCGCAATCAATGTAACTTCTAATTGTCTTGTGCCACACCATGAACTATGCCATGGAAACCTAAGGTGCTGAAAGTCTGCCCCGTTTAGAACAGAAGATCATGTGTGTTCCTCTCGAATAGAAAGATATCGAAATCGTGCGATAGTATTTTGGGAGGAGGGTCTTAGAACCTTCAGGACCGGGCCCTGAATCGATGCCGCCGCCAATGTGTCCGCTGCTTCATTTAGAGTTATTCCAGTATGACCTGGTACCCAAACCAAACGGACAATACGTACATGATTGGGCATATATGTGTATAATTCTGACAGGCAGCTCGATGACTTTGGTACTGTCAAAGCAGCGCAAACTGACAAAGAGTCGGTCAATATAACCACTGAAGAAATAGATGTTGGGAGTTTGCGTAATGCCAGAATAATTGCCATTAATTCTGCCTGGAATATTGGTGTAAAATCGGGCAGTCGAAGAGAAAAGGACCAGTTTAATGCTGTTGAATAAATGCCCACTCCTGCCTTCTCATCTGCAACGGAAGCATCTGTGGCTATGACTGAACTTATCCGTAGACTCTTAAAGGGGTACTGACACAAAATTTCGCGGCCGAGATAGCCTGCTGGATCGATTCCCGTGTACGTGAGTGTACCATCTGCAAAATATCGACAGCGAATAAAGCTTGGAAGGTATTTTATATGAATTTTGAAGTTCGCGAGCGCGATCCAGCATTATAGGCCGAACCTAGTGCATTGACACCCTCGGGGGTGACCCGAGATGACCCCCCTACTTCCCCTACGTAACCGTTGCAGCCGGTACAAGTTATGATGACGTCGTAGCCGCCATTTCTGTTTTGACGCGCTTCCCGACGAATCGCTCCTCGCCAGCGGGTCAAACCTGAAGTGATTCGCCACGTCGAAAATTTCTTTCATCCCCGCCGCAAGAAAATCGTCGCCATCAGACGAGGATGAGCCCGACGACGACAGACCACGTGGAAATGCGTCACTGTCCCGTGTGCTCACGTGACCAAGCGTTTCACTCGCTAGGCGGTGATAGTTGCACCCGGCGGCTTGTCGTTTTTGGAGCTCTGTCAAACCGAAACTGAGGCTGTGTCGGTAATAAGGAGCTTGTAATGAATTATCTGTCGCGCCCTGCAGCAAACGATGTGCCGTGTTATGGCTAACAGGCCCCCAGCAACACATTGCAGCAAAAAAATGCGGGGCGAAAATTTTTGTGTCAGGACTCCTTTAAGGTGGTTGTTCAACAACCCGTTAAAATATCAAATAGGCAATAGTTTAGCATTTTTTGGAAATATATCATCAAATTCTATTATTGTTTTATGATTGAGTACACTTGGGAAACTTATTTCGCGCATTGTTACTTGTAACGGCTCCAACAGCTGCTGTACGAAAATTATTTGAGGACGATGTAACCGAGACCACTCACAATCAAAAAATCTGGACGGCTCGCTAAGAAATATATATTGCGAGCGTCTCTGTGGGGAGGCATAGATGTTTAGAAATGTCTGGACTGTTAGAATACGAAACCTAGTTTGCAGAGACGACAGGTATGTTTCATGGTAAAGAATATTATTAGCTACAAACTTAGGAAGACCTAAACATATCCGTAATGCCTCACGTTCTATAGTTAGGAGAGAGCGTAATTTATAAGCGGGTCCCCCATAGAAAAACACACATCCAAATTCTAATATTGGTTGGACGTACATGCTATATATCATTAACAATGTTTTATTGCGATAGCAATTATATGGACAGTCTCGGCTGATTTTTGCCGTCGCCGTCGCCGCCGTCATGCTGCGTATATGTATAAGTATGTATATATACATCAATATCCCAAAGAAAAATAAATCAGAAAAATGCTTCCGAGGCGCGGAATCGAACCAGCGACCTCTGAATTCGCAGCGCGGTGCGCTAAGCACTACTCCACAAAGCGTACATCCCTCTGGCAGCTAACGGCGAGCGTTATATACAACCCTTTACCGTTTGCAGTCCTCCGAGACGGAGGCGCTTATAAGCGTTTCTTTATTACCAGCGAGATAACGCTAGGAGCGCGCGGGCGCTAGAGTGCCTCGATGCGCGCGCCCCCGTTTAGAGTGGTGTCAGCTTTTGAAAGGGCAGGTGCCGCCTCCTCGGCCTTGGCGGCAGCGTGGTCGCCATTTTGAATCCCCCGCCCGGTCACTTGTGCGTGGCGCGCGTGCTTTTTTAAAGACGATAGTCTTTCTTGGGATACTTAAACGTAGAAATTTTGGTCTGTCTGTCTTTCTGTTTGTCGGCACGTCACTCGATTCAGCCACTCGGCCAAAGTTGAACCACTTGCCCAAGGGCCAGCCATCTTAAACTGGTACGGCTGTTCATACTTGTGAACGTTGTCAATCGAAAAGTAAATATCACGCATACCTGAGGCGCAACATCACTAGGTAAGTATTAAGCGGTGTGTTCCTTTAATAGAAAATGCATACATACGTAATTCTAAATACCCTAGTTTCTTAAGCTGCGCTGAAAATGCGACTGCGCTGAAACTTGCCTTCCTCCGTGCCCTCTGCGCGAGCTCATTGTTGTGTTTCGGTTTCGGTTCTGTATTGCACTGTACGAATGCCATGGGGCGCCGCTCTGGCATTCCTGTTTTACGCAGGCGACGTGTAAATAAAAGAGTGTGTGGAGAGTACTCGTTGAGTGCGGACGTTTCTTCTGCTTCAGCGCATCGCGCAAAACCGCGTGTTCGGGCTGGCTGGCGTTCCCGCCGGTCGCGTTGGTCACCGCCGGTCTTCGCCTGCTGCTGCGCCGGGACTGCCAGCCCGCAACACAGCACTCATGTTTCCCGACGTATTGCCAAATGGCGTCCATATCTCACGCAGCGTAGAGTCACTGTATATGCTACCTTTAGGTAGCAGAGTAGCGCATAGGTCCGGCTAGCAACCACAGCTATGCGGTGAAGTCGCACTTCGTTTTTGCAGGCGACATGCCTACTGTGTCGCCGATTAACCTGTCTGGCGTGTCGAAGACCGGCGATAAACATTGGCTGTCGATGGCTAGTGTTAATTCAGTTCGCTGCAGCAGCGGCGTCGAGAAATAAAAAAATTGGCCCAAGCGGCAGCTTCTCCGCAATGCATGGTTGCTAGCGGCGTTGGAAAACAGATGCGCAACTCTGCTACCTAAAGGTAGCATATACAGTAACTCTAACGCAGCGCCTCTTCTATCGTCTTTAGACGACATTTGCAGCGAAGCACGCAGATACGCGGCCAATTTTTTAGGTCGGTGCTCGTTTCCCTTCACTTTTATGCGCTCGCTATACCGTCACCATGGCCGGGTGTTGCGTGCTGCAGTGCACCAATCATTCCAGAAACGCTGGGAGCTGTATCGTTTTAGAAGATACGAGGTTTCTTTGGACAGTAAAAATCAAATGTGACAAGCGGCATCGAAAGATGCCGCTTGTTTCCGGCCAGTATTTCGAATGCACATGCAATGATAACTTCTGCCGGTGTTAACCTTGCATAATAAATGGGCACACTGATATCAGCTACGTCCTTAAAATTGATTCACGTGTGCATGAATCCTGCATTTTTCTTCGCAAACATTATTTACTGCACTTGGTTGGTCCTGTATCTGCCTTTGATTTTTGTTTTCGCTATTTTTGTGATTTGAAATGTATCATGGAATATATTATGCGTGTTTGTCTGCAGATCAGATCCTTCTTTTTTCCTAATAATAATTATTTGTGGGAATTTACGCCCCAAGAACTCCGATATGATTATGAGAGGCGCCGTATATAGTGGAAGGCTCCCGAAATTTTGACCATCTGTTGTTCTTTAACGTACACCTAAATCGAAGTACGCGGGCCTCTGTCATTTCACCTCCATCGAAATGGGGCCGCTGCGGCAGGGATTCGATCCCGCAACCTTCGGGTCACACCATAACTAAAACCACGGCGGGTTCTTGTTTTTTATATTCGTTTCCGTGTTTCAAGTACGCCTTCTGTGCTGGTCTGATGCCCATGCATGTATGTGTGCAGGTAAATGTTTTTATCCTTCCCTGTTTCTGTGTTTTAAGGTTACATTTTCTTCCGGTCTTAAATAATTACGCAGTTCCTGTTTTTTTATTCATTTACGATCACTGTGAATCGACTAGTGGCAGTTGTGTTTTATTGTGTAATTTGCGTTTTATTTGTGTAATTGCTTCTGTCGGCGCAGCACTAATGCGCACATATAAATGGTCTGTACACTGGATATTAACGCGCGCGCACACACACACACACACACACACACACACACACACACACACACACACACACACACACACACACACACACACACACACACACACACACACACACACACACACACACACACACACATTCAGTATTTTATTTCTTTGAGCAAGCATAAATTTATTAATAATGTAAGCCCTGAAGGTTCATACAAGAATGCGCATACAAACAGTCCTCGCGAAGCGTCTATACAAAGAAGACGCATGAAAACAACAAGACGGGGAAGCATTGTGTACAGTACGCACGGTATGTCAGTAAAGAAATACAAGAAACAAAGTGAAGTTGTACAATGAGTACGTCATGGAATACCAGTTAATGAAATAAAAACTCACAGGCTCCCTTATGCGTTCGCTTACGGCTCAAAAGCTAAAGCCATCTTCTTCTTCTCAGTTTTTTGCGCACAAAGCGCGGTTTTGCATTGCCTCCAAGATCGGAGGCACCTCACCTGGTTTTGCACTGCCTCCGTGATCTGCCCACTTTTGATCAAGCTGCGATGTCATGTGATAACGGCATCATATGACGTCACGCCAAAATTTGTCAAGCCGAGATGACGTCATATGGTGACGTCACCACGTGACGATTTTTTTGCATCCCTCGTCCCCAACGTCGTGGTACGCTGACGCCGTAGACGCGGGACGCCCACGGTCAAATTTCGCGTTTGATGAGGCATTTATGGCTTTCGCCTCAAAAAATACGTCCGCCACCGTGGTATAGTGTTGACAGAGCTCGGCTGCTGCCACGAAAGTCACGGGTGCGATCCCGGCCGCGGCGGTCGCATTTAGGTGGAGGCGAAATGCTAGAGGCCCGTGTACTGTGCGATGTCAGTGCAGGTTAAAGAACACCAGATGGTCAAAATTCATAGAGCCCTCCACTACGGCGTGCCTCATAATCATATCATGGTTCTGGCAAGTAAAACCCCAGATATTATTATTAATAAAAGAGATAAATAAACGACGCCGTGCATCTGCCGTACAAAGTGTAAAACAGCATTGGAAACACTCAATAATACGTGCACGCAATTGGTCATGCGGGAAAACCTGCAGATACAGAAAAAGAAACTGCAGGTACAAAAAGAAGGAAAAACGCACTGATACAGCGCGCATGCAAAGTTTTACGGCATAGTACTCAACAACGTATTCGTCGTTTTGATAAGGACTCGAGGTGCAACTCGAGTGCCGATACAGTAGCGGCTACAGATTGTGAGCAAGAAATGTCAGCAATAATGATACAGAAGCTTTCGTTTCATTTTAGTAGAATATTCGCACCGTACTGCCCCTCGGCCCTTTATTCTGTGTACAATATGTATGATGCCATTTATAATAAACGAGTAAATTGTTTGCAAATTTAGCAAAATGAGCCACCTTAATCACGCTTAGGTAGCTTCTCAACACTAAATTGTGTGTTCAGATACATATACTGCTGCTGCTGACATGTATACAAATACTTTAAACGATTATTTGTGTATTTGGAATGCAGAGCTTACGCGAAAATTAAGTAAGGCTTTAGACTTTGTCATTTCCGGCGTAAGGAAGACGATCCGTTTTCAACATAACAGAGTCTACGTCTACGTCTAGCGCATAACACATGCACAGGCCCTCAGCTTACATGAATTACATGCTTCCTTAAAAAACATTTAGGCAACAACAGCAATAAAAGCTGCCCAAGCTTCAAAAAAGGAAAGAAAAAGAGAAAGCTCACTAGCGCGCACTTATTTCCGGACGTATCTGCGCACCGCAAGCGCTTTGTGTAGCGCGTTTCGCATGCTGCCGAGCTGCGGCGGGATTCGCAATGGCGGCCGTCGTAGCAGACGACGCGCCTGTCCTCACCCTCAGCGGAGCGCGCGGGCATCAAGGCACCCTAGCGGGCGCACTTAAAGGCGTCGGCCAGCTCTCTCGCTTCTTATATTTGCGCAGCGAGAACCTTGCCCTTCCGCTGTCTGCTCTCGCGGGCGCTCGAACAAGCTACCGCAGTGTTTATGATTCTCCGCAGATCGAGCTACGTGGTAGCTCTCACCGCGCGTCGCGTGCGTGTATCTAAAAGCGTTTAAGATGTCGTGCACGTAACGTACGTGTACTTTTCACGTTTGCGTATGAGAAGTCCCTACGTACGTGAAATTAAAACTGTCTAGTAGCTACCGGGTAGTGATGGACGAACGGTAGTCGCAGCGCGTCCATCACGGGCGGCTTTTCTTGCTATCGCACTCATTGCTTCGCCCTTGCGGCGAAACTGTGACTTTTTTCTACGCATTCCAAAACGAACGCCGCTGATTCTCGGCGCCCACTTCGATGCTTTTCTTTGCGAATCTCGCACGCGCGGTAGGCTTCCAGGGATTGATTGCGCAGAAGATTTGACGAAACCAGCCAATGCCTCCTCTAACGACGTGACTCGAACGTCGCTCTATTTTCTCTACAGGGCCTCCTGCCGGAACCGACCACGGACACCACACTGTTTTCTACTCACGCACCGCGTTCACGGCTCACGCTCCAGGCATTGAGTACAGGAGGCACTGGGGCTGCGCAATCTATTTTATTTTATTTCATGACACCAGCGGCTAGCGACATGAGGTGGAGAGCTTGACCTCTCGTGATCCCAAGAAAGGTGTGAAACAAAAGTCGGCAAAAGCAGGCAAAAAAAAAATCCAAAAAGTAGTGATCCTTCTACAGAGGCGAAAATGTTTGAGGCCCGTGTACTTAGATTTAGGTCAACGTTAAAGAACCCCAGGTGGTCGAAATTTCCGGAGCCCTCCACTACGGCGTATCTCATAACCGAATCGTGGTTTTGGGACGTTAAACCTCAGATATTATTATTAGTGGCAGTAATGGTTCTATACTTAATGATTGTATACGATGATACACTCTAAGGAAGGATCGAGTAAAATGGGTGTCTTTTCGTCCGACAGCAATAATCCTCATCTGGCGTGCTTGCGTTTCGTTTCTTGGAAAACCGGCGTTCTCCAATTCCCATTTCGAATGCAAGGTGATGCTGATAACGCGCATGACCAGGAAATGCCGGGTCCGCAGCGATAACGCAAGGAATGGCACTCGAGATAAATGGCGATTACTGTCGTAGGACACTGCTTTTGCTCGTTCTTTTTGTAGGATTATGTTTA
Source organism: Rhipicephalus sanguineus (assembly GCF_013339695.2). Taxonomy (NCBI): domain Eukaryota; kingdom Metazoa; phylum Arthropoda; class Arachnida; order Ixodida; family Ixodidae; genus Rhipicephalus; species Rhipicephalus sanguineus. Next base: position 43,313,622 of record NC_051178.1, on the reverse strand, counting down.
TTACTTTGAGTAAAAAAGTGTTTAGTTAGTATCGCAGGTATTGTCAATTGAAACCTTATCAAAACATCCACTTACACCCTGAAAGTACAAAGTGGTGCCCATGTGTTCGCCATAGGTGAACATAGGCAAGTGATGTTTGGCGAGTATGTATAGCCCTAGTTTTGATCGAAAGGTGATCAGAGTTACAATCTGTAATACTTAATTATGTTTAATTAAGACTCTTATTTGACCGTACAATGCATATAGCTTCGCTGAAAATAGAGCTAGGAAGGCGTGTTTGGGGTGTTGGTAGTACACGTGCGGTAGTAGACTACCGTGGTGCACTCTAACCTTCGCCTCAGTTGAAGGCAAGGAAAAGGGTGACGTCTCTTGCTGCGCCCACGTGTACTGTGCGCCGCTCCGTCTACCGTGAGTTTAGAGGCCACAAGTTTACATAAAGGGTCCTCGAAGTTCACCGAAACTGCACATTCCACACAGATTTGCCGTCACAGGAAGTTAACTCAGCTGGCGCTATCACGTCCCATGACACGGCCACTCAACAATTTGGGGTTTTCAGAGAAAAATAGAAATACAGGGTGTATTGTGCAGGCTCGGATAGCAAATTGTTGTGCTAGTGACGCGCTCAATGTGCGCCTCCCGTAAGCTTGTCTTCGCGTGTCCCACCGTGTTTTCATATAGCTGAAATCCTGCCGCAGTTGCCCGGTTGTAACGGTCCTCGGCTGCTGACTCGACAGACGCGGGTTCGATCGCGGTCGCCGATGTCGCATTCTGATGAAGGCAAAATGCTGGTGATATAAACCACTGAAAGCTGAAATTTGGGCTAATTGGTTTGGACTTAGATACATAATACAGCGGAACAAAAACGAGGACAGAGAAAGATGCACACAAGACGACCACTAGACTTCAACTGAAAATGTTTATCTGGACACGTGGGCATATACAGTGAAAAAACATCCAAACTGATAGTAACGTCACCATTCTGCCGTCAATGCAAGCTGCACGTGCCAAGCTACGCATCGCGCATGCGCCCTTCCAAGCAGTCGTCCTGTGTGCATCTTTCTCTGTCCTTGTTTTGTTTCGCGATATTGTGTATTTAAGATATAAACTATCGTGAGTAGCGCAACAAGACAGGTATACAGAAAGGAGCACACCAGCACAGGCGCGAACTAAAAAGTGATTTTATTTATGGCCGATCCACAGGTTTATATATCAACAAGCTGCAAAGGCGCATCGTCACAACGACTTACGGATAGAAAGCAAAAAAAAACCCAAAAAACAAAACAACAATAATCGAACAAAGCGCAAAAGGAATTGAATTTCTGCATTTTACAGGACAATGGATGTATGTATGCATGGCTTACGCACTCCTCGCCTGCTTTTCTGATTAAAAATGCTTCTAACGTTTCACGAGCTGTTTCTTGCCTACTTCAGCCCGGGATCCTTGCGCATCGGAAACGTGGTTCACAATACGAGCCTGCCGTGCAGTGGTCAACAAGGTTACTTCTCTCCGAATTAGCCTTGCGTGTTTCCTGATTCGGTCATTGAGGCAGGGCCCCGTCAGGCCGATGTATACTTTGCCGCAGGACAGGGCAATCTCGTACACGACGCTGTTAGCACACTGAACAAAATGTTTTTCATGGCTTTTTTAACAACCACCCTTTCGCTCCGCACAGGTTGTGCGACGGCTCAGTTCAGCAAGCTTCTTCGGGGCCGAGAAAACCAACAGCATGTTGAGCCGACTAGCCGCTACTTTCAGGTTAAGTTTGACCTTATGCATGTACGCAACAACGTCTGGCCTCTGGCTGCCCAACAGGCACTTCGCGGCATCTTTTGAGTAGCCGTGCTTCATCTCCTTAGGAAGCGTCTCAGCAACAGACGCGACGACCGACCCAGGGAAGCCGGCTGAAAAAAGCCTCCCCAATTGTTCGTGAAATCTTTCCGGCATATTGTGAATGCACGATGCTGGAGGACCGTGCACGCAAAATTTCCGTCCTTAACTGAGGTAAATCACTCACTTCTAGTTGTCGTACTGAGTGATAATACAAGATGATTACCTTGATTCTTGACCAGTACAGTTGCTTCCATGTTCAAACGAAAATATTTGAACTATGAGAAGCTCGGTTAATATAAAAGTTCACTTGATGGCATTTTTTCAGGGGGAGGGTTCAATCATGCTCTATATCATGATTGCATATATACACATATGCAATCATGATCATGCGTGCATATATACACATGCAAACTTAAAAAATATTGGTCGGTCTGACAACCCCCCCCCCCCACACACACACATTCTTCCTCTGGCTACGCCATGGTTGGCTTAAGAAATGTGCAAACATGACATGTTGGACGAGCTCTCTCGGCCCCTGCACGTTAGCTACGTGCTTTCCGAGATTTGGTACTGCTATGCCGACGACGTAGACAATGGAAGTAACGCCACATGCAGTGAAATGTCGCCGCATCAGTCATGGAACGACGCCGTGCGCTAGCAGTTAAGCATCAGAGAGCATACGCGGGTGCTATAGGCGACTGTTGCGTTTGTCTAGTGAGCCAGCCCTATTCTACGCGCAGCAGGAGCACTAAAAAACGTGGTTTAGCCCTCCGTCATATGAATCAGTATAACACGAAAGCGAAACGTGTCCTCTCGGAAGTAGTTGAATGTTTATTATACATTGATATACAAGAACTTGCACAACCTCTTTTGGTTTTTGGTAGCTACAGCAACGCTTGATGTGGACGCACCCACGTTGACTCCTGGTGGCACATCTCCATCCCAACGACTAACCTCCATGAACATGATTGAACCTTTGTGGTAGGTCTAGTACTTAACATACGCCTGGACAAAGCATATGGTGAATGCCGCGCAGAGATGGCTTCAACATGCACATAATAAACAGTAGTACTCGACATGCACTCTTTCAAAGCGTCGTCGTTTCAGGAGAGAAACAGCAAAGTGTGCACTCAATAGTAGCTGGTGCCAGTTCCCTCGAAGTAGTAGGGGGCGGAGAAACACCGTCCGTCTATTTGGAAGCGGCCCTACAATGGCGAGGAGCCATCACACGCTGACGCGAAAGGCGAAGCACGTAAACCGTGTTTCACATGCGAGCGACTGAGCGGTGGGGCCCGCGGCGATCGGGCGGCACCAGGACGCGCCGACGCCACTTCCTTTCACATGCACTGCTTTTGCGCGGCGACCGCCTCTGCGATGCGCCGCCATGGTTGTCGAAAGCGCCCACCCGCGGGTTTCCTTTCTCCGAGTTCGCTTGTTTTGGTACGCTTGGGTTGCGAGCTTCACCAGCCTTCTACTTCAGTGGTAGATTTTCACGCGTCTAAACCTTGAATGATGCAAATTTTCAGTGTATCAAAGTTCAATTACACAGCTTCAGTAGTCACGTTTATTTGTGTTCCAGCTTTTTTTTTGACCACGTAAGTCTTGTTGCGCGCTGATACACGCGGCCATGGAAAAGCAAAAGAAAGTTTTCTTGTGGTTTTAAGCTTTCGGTGGCTTTTGCTCTCGAATGACGCAAGGCGTTGGTGCGCCGTCTCGGACGGCAACCGGATGGAAGCGGCGTAGTCGACGACATTGTGGGTTTGTGAAGGAGGTCGTCTCTCTTTTAAATACGATAGTCCTTCTTAGGATACTTGAACGCAAAAATTTTGGTCTGTCCTTCTGTCGTTCTGTCTGTCTGTCTGTCTGTCTGCCTATCACACGATTCAGCCACCCGGCCAAAGTTTAAGCACTTGCTGAACGCCCAGCCATCTTGAACTGGTAGCTGCGTTCATACTTCTGAACATTGTGGATCAAAAAGCAAATATTGCGCATATCCGAGGCGCAACATCAATGAGTAAGTATTAGGTGTTGTGTTCATTTACTAGAAAATATATATATATTCATTAAGAAACGTCAAGCTATGAAAGCCTCAAATGCAACAGACAAAATAGAGCTGGCGGAGCTTTCGAAGTTGATCAATAGGCGTAAAGTAGCCGACATAAGAAAGTATAATATGGAGAGAATTGAGCATGCTCTAAAGAACGGAAGAAGCCTCAAAGCTACGAAGACAAAACTGTGCATAGGCAAAAATCAGATGTATGCATTAAGGGACAAGGATGGCAAGGTCACAACCAATATGGATAGAATAGTTGAGGTAGCGGAAGAGTTCTACAGAGATCTGTACAGGAGCCGAGACAGTCAGGATGATAATGTAAGAAGCAGCAATATCCCAGAGGAATCTGACATCCCACCAGTATTAACAGGAGAAGTAAAGAAAGCCCTAAAGGGAATGCAAAGAGGCAAAGCCGCTGGTGAGGATCAGATAACATCAGACCTGCTGAAAGACGGTGGAGAGATTATGTTAGAGAAACTGGCCACCCTGTATACGAAGTGTCTCTCGACAGGGAGGATACCAGAATCTTGGAGGAATGCCAACATCATCTTGATCCATAAGAAAGGGGACGTCAGGGACCTGAAAAATTACAGGCCCATCAGCTTACTGTCCGTTGTCTACAAGCTATTCACAAAAGTAATTGCTAACAGAATTAATAGGACATTAGAGTTTAATCAACCAAGGGACCAGGCAAAATTTCGTACAGGCTTCTCAACAATAGACCATATTCATACTATCAATCAGGTGATAGAGAAATGCGCGGAATACAACCAACCCCTATACATAGCCTTCATAGATTACGAGAAGGCATTTGATTCGGTGGAGACATCAGCAGTCATGCAAGCACTGCGGAATCAGGGCATCGACGAAGCCTATATAAACATAATGGAAGACATCTACAGCGCATCCACAGCCACTATAGTCCTTCATAAAGAAAGCGACAGAATCCCAATAAAGAAGGGCGTACGACAGGGAGACACGATCTCTCCAATGTTATTCACCGCGTGTTTACAGGAGGTTTTCAGGGCCCTAGATTGGGAAGAATTAGGGATAAGAGTTAATGGAGAGTATCTCAGTAATCTGCGATTCGCTGATGACATTGCATTGATGAGTAACGCGGGAGACGAATTACAGCTCATGATTACTGAACTGGATACGGAAAGTAGAAGAGTAGGTCTGAAAATTAATATGCATAAAACTAAAGTAATGTGGAACAATCTTGGCAGAGAACAGCGCTTTGCGATAGGTGGCGAGACGCTGGAAGTTGTAAAGGAGTACGTCTACTTAGGACAGGTAGTAACCGCGGAGCCGAACCATGAGAGTGAAATAACTAGGAGAATAAGGATGGGATGGGGCTCATTCGGCAAGCACTATCAAATCATGAATGGTAGTCTACCACTATCTCTCAAGAGGAAGGTATATAACAGCTGCATCTTACCGGTACTTACCTACGGAGCAGAAACCTGGAGACTTACAAAGAGGGTTCAACTTAAATTGAGGACGACGCAGCGAGCGATGGAAAGGAAAATGATAGGTGTAACCTTAAGAGACAGGAAGAGAGCAGAGTGGGTCAGGGAACAAACGGGGGTTAAGGATATCATAGTTGAAATTAAGAAGAAGAAATGGATATGGGCCGGCCACGTAGCACGTCGGCAGGATAACCGGTGGTCATTAAGGGTAACTGACTGGATTCCAAGAGATGGCAAACGCGTGAGGGGGAGACAAAAAATTAGGTGGGTAGATGAGATTAAGAAGTTTGCAGGTATAACGTGGCAGCAGAAAGCACAGGACCGAGTTGATTGGCGGAGCATGGGAGAGGCCTTTGCCCTGCAGTGGGCGTAGACAGGCTGATGATGATATATATATATACGTAATTCTAAAGACCTAGTGTTTCTTATGATTCGCTGAAAATGCGAGGCTATGTTTGAAAAAGGCCCTCTGCTGACGATATCCTGCTGCCACCTGGCAGTGGCCCTGGGTTCTGTACAAGCTCATGTTTCCCGACACCACTACCAGATGGCGTCCATATCTTACGCAGCGCCTGCTCTATTTTATCAATGCCTGCCAGATGCGGCCGATTCAACATAGAGGAGGCTCTGCCAAAGGCAAGGCAAAACATAAATGGCCGCTTGGTGAAAAAATTGGTACGAGAACAGCATCACGGGTGGCCGCGGAAGAGACCAGGGCTCATGTAGCACGGCTGGAAGAAGACTATTGCCTTTCGGCGACATTTGCAGCGAAGCACGCAGATACGCCGCCAAGTGTTGCCTATATGGTCATTCCGCTAAAGCGGCGACGGCATTTGTTGTCATCGGGGTGCGTGGCCATTCAAAGGACATGCACAACACTCACGAGCGCCGCAGTGGGGTAGCACAAGCCACCTCTGTCCTGATGGAAAATCAAGCCGTCCGTAGCACTACTGCTGCTCCCGTTTGCCTTTAAGACCAGCGACACGCAGCGCTCGCAGTCAGTTTTCTCGCTCACAACGCGGGATATGTATCCTGCGACGAGTGAAAACTGCTGCTACATCTGGCGTAGACGGAAACGGCTTCGACGAAGTGCAGAGTTCATGCAATAGGTGCTGCGCCGAGTTCACTGCTGCGGACGCGCTTGTTGTTGACGACGTGCTGCTTGTCTCGCCGCTCCTAATAATGCAGTAGAATGGAAAGTTGGGCTAGTTGAAATGCAAGCATGATTGATGCAGCGCTAAAGACGGATACGAAAAGGAACGCAGCGCCTGTCCTGTGCACTCTGTGTTCCTTTTCGTGTCCGTCTTCAGCGCTGCATCTTAGCGACTCATGAGTCGACTCACTCACACCCACTCAGACTCAAATCGAGCCGTGAGTCTGAGTCTGAGTGAGTCCGGATAAGTAATATTTTGGTGCGTTTGGGTCCGAGTGAGTTCGGTTGAGCAAACGTTTGGTGAGTCTGAGTCCGACTGAGCCCTAAGCACAAAATATATTTCTTGAGTGAGTCTGAGTGAGCACCAAAATTTGTTGCCGACCTATGGTGATAACTAGTCAACTTCACCATTACTATCAGTCTTATGACGGCTCACATTCATACTCACCTCTACTCACACTTCCTTCAACGCCCTAGCGTTCATACGCCAGCTCAATATTTATTGTTCAGAGTCATGTCCTGACCTCCCCCCACTCTCCGCAAACTTTTTCTAGGGAAGTTCTTGATAAAAATATGTCATGTGAGTCATACATTGCAGCAAAAATGTCCCTACTGAATTGCAATCACTCATGACTCGTCTGTGAAGATAAGAGATCAAAATGCGTATTGTGAGCACCGAACATGTGAGATAATGGCGTTTAAGTGCGTGATACCCCGATTGAAAAAGCTAAATATACGATAACGGACTCATGAGTTGACTCACTGAGGCTCACTTAGATTCAGATTGAGCCGTGAGTCTGAGTCTGAGTGAGCCCGAGTGAGTAATATTTAGGTGATTGTGAGTCCGAGTGAGTCCGGTCGGCAAAATTTCAGTGAATCTGAGTGCGAGTGAGTCTGATTAAGGAAAACTTTGGCGAGTCTAAGTCCGAGTGAGTCCTAATGGCAAAATATCTTCCATGAGTGAGTCTGAGTGAGCTCCAGATTTTTTGCCGACCTATGATGCCTAATAATGCTCCCCGAGGAAACGAAAGGAGCTGGGGCCGAATTCACAAAACTCACTTACGAGCAAATTGTCGCGTAAGAGAAATTTTGTCGCGTAAGTCGATTCACGAAGCGAAAAAAACGTCGTAAGAGGCCATCGTTATCACATCGGCCGCTGCTGTAAAGCGCGCTGTGACTGTCCAGGAACATGTCAGCGATGGTGATGCAGTTGCTATATTTGGTGACGTCACTGAAAAAGGCTCGTAAGTGGATTCCCGAAGCAAAAAAATTGCGCGGAAACAGCGTGGCTACGAGAAAATCCCAAGAGTGGTCCGGACCACTCTTACGAACAATATGGCTGTTTAGAACATGCAACTTCGGCGGGTATCTGGGTGCCGTGGCTAATTTTGAGCTAATTCACGGCCATTTAAGGCTTCTTGATGATTGCTGGTACGTTTTATTTATTTCGGCGCTTTGAGTTTCGTGTGTTGTTTCGCTTGTACGCTATGGACTGTATTGGCACTCGTAGTCGTCCAATAAACTGGGAGTCGCAGTAATTAAAGAAGCCTATTGGGTGTCAATGGCGAAACATTATGCATGCAAAGACTTGTGGTTGGATTAAAACCAAAGGTCTACATGAATGGTCGATGAAGTCCAAAGCGGCGCGGTATTTGGTCAACATTTTTTTGTTATGTTGTTGTGTTGCGTCCGACTTCCTCCAATGAGACGTCCAACTTATCATGATGTACGCAGCATTGGTCTAAACCACCACCAAAGAGGTTCAGAGGAGCACATCAGCTGCACGCTATTGGAAATAAAATTGAGCGGAGCATTTCAGTTAGCCGTTATTAAAGCCTATTATATGATTCCACAACATGTCTAGTTGGATTGGCTTTAACTGCCCAATAGGCATGATCGCTGAAACGCAGCTGTCACTAAGCGCTTTGGGTCAATCCAGAGCAGGCTCGTACATTGCAAATCGCAGCATATTATAGATGTGCGAGATTATGCATGAAATCTCAAACAAATCAAGCTTTTCGATCTTCACTGTTCGGAAACCGAAACGGAACGCGTTTATACGGCGAGCAGTCAGAAGTAAATGGATCCAGTAATTTGAAACGACATCAAAAATATGTGCGAATGCTCACGATTCTCGAGTATAAACAAGCCTTTGCCGGATTCACGTCCCTTTGATTACTAACTGCCATTTAACATGGCGTGCGAATATCAATTGAAGGTGGCTTCACCCACTCATAAATGTATTTTGTGCTCATAAGCGTCAGCTTGACCTAGAAATCATCGCGTAGATAAGGCGAAACCCCCGCAGGAGGCTACTATCGTAGCAGACGACAAACGATAGCAGACGACGGCTTGGGCGAGAGGTGCAACTCGTGATTGGTTGGGAAGCAGTACTCTCTACAACAGCCCATCTTATGACGTTGACAAAACACTTCTTTCATCGCGCGCTCCTGTCGTGTTCGTCATATCTTCCCCCTCGCACATAAGAGAACTTTTTATCTTCTCGCGATCAACGCGAAAGAGCTTTTTCTAAGTTGTCTTAGCGCCTACCCCCTGCTGCGCAGTTTGTAAGAACAACATGGCGCCGTAAACTGTAGGTGTCGGCGCCGATTTTCGCAAACGCATGAGTTCCTTCAGCGTTCGACTGGATGTGCTGTGAATACCGCTGCTTTTCCGGTGCGCGCAAGCGGTGTGAAGACCGACGGCAGTGTCTCTTGGTGTGCCGTGAAGCGTAGCGAAGCCTGTGCCACGGAGTGTTTATGAAGCGGGGATCGGCGCCTGTGTACCGACGGTAACTGGCACTGGAGGAGCCTGCAATGTGTGTTTGAGTGTCGGTAACAGTTCGTTTGCTTCGCGTTCCTGTGTCTCATTAAGGTGCAGTGCGGCATTTCGAATTGACAGCATTTTGGCACGTTACTTGAGTGATTCCGTGCTTCCGTGATTCCGTACGGTAACGCATGAACTACGCTCTGTATTTGGTTCTTGCTTCGCCAGTGGTTAGCCCGTGCGCTTCTATTTTCTTGTGAGCAGTCCAGGCAAATGCAGTGTTCGGGAGTGAAATGATGTGCGTTGTGAACAGTGGTGCTATGTTGACATTTCCAAGACTTGTGAAGCGGCTGTGCCCGTGTGACAGAAGATTAAAGCGTTGATAACCGTGTTTCGTCCTACGAAGTTGCGATGGTGCTTTTTGAGGGCTTTAAGGATTTGGCGCTGGGCTTGGCGCTTTCTTTTTTAACTCGTTGCTTCTCCTTTTTGTGATAACCGTAATTCGAACGTCATAACGTGTCGAACCGAAGTCGCTCGCCGAGGCATTGTGCTGTAAATGTGGCTGCTTTGGCAGTATGCCTTGACTGTTCTCCGGTGAAAACTTGGACTTGTACCTGGCAGCGAAAGTACGTGGACGTCACGCTTCGCTCCGGACAGAACACAATTCTCACTGGTGCTTTGCCTTGTATGAAGCCGTAGACCAGCACCTGCTAACTACAGGTTTTCGAGCCCATCTGTCGTGTTGTTTTGCACGGCACTGGAGCCTTGACTACAGCGGCCCACGGCGATTTCTCACGCTTCACCAGTGGACGTACACGTCTTGCTAGCGTTGCATTTCTACGTCAACGGCAGCTTCCAGTCCACTGACGTCTTTTGCCTGTGGCTGCAGAGCACATTCCATTCCCGATGACGCTGACGGCTGCTAATATCGTTGTGCCATCGGTGAGTTGAACTTGCGCAACTAATTTCGTTGCTATTCGTGTAGTGCTATAACGTACGTTTGTAAGTTTTTGATCCCAGCAGATGTAATACCACCCCTTGTTAAGTTCAAGTACGAAAAATGTACTACTACCGCTTGGTATATACGTATATATGGCCTATATACATATATTGCAATATGAGCAAGTACACCAGCAGTTTTTATGATTTTGCTTAAGCAGGCTTTTATCTGATTATTAAGAGGAGCCTGTCTGTTTACCACGCTTGACAGTTGAGAGAAAAATATTTGATGCGAATTTATCTTCCAGGAGCCATTTAGCACTTTTTCAGGAATTCCCTTTATATTGCAAAATTACTTGTATAGAAGATTACCACTGTGGCAGCACTATACTTTACCAGGACATATACATTACAGTATGTAAAGCTTACATGGGGCTTCAGTTTGTTTCAAATTGAATAAAGCATATTTGATAGCTATGACTAAGCGATAATTTTTGTGTTTCTGCCGAATATGTATTAAGAGCGCTTTCAATGATGGTTTTTTTAATATATCCTTCTTGGCCTCTTCACACATTGCAGATTTTCGTAAAGTCGTGGGATACATCGATTGCAAGCACTGGCAAATCAAGCCACCTTATGACTTGGAGCACCTGTACAGAAATAGGAAGGACTTGTGCTCCCTAAATCTACAAGTCTTTTGCAACGGTGGGGGTGTCATCATCCAGCCGACCTCAAAGGGGCCTGGAAGCACGCATGACAGCCTCATCTGGATGGACTGTGCTCTGCCTGGGAGCTTCAAGGGTAGAAAACTGCATAATGGCTGGTTGCTAGGTTAGTTTTTTGATGTGTTTTAGGTGTTTAACCACAGTAAACACCGGTTAATGTACACACCTTCACAACCAAAACATTGTTACTAACAGTGGATGCTTGTATTATTTTCACACAGCGATGCTAATTGGACGCGTAAAGAGAAGCAAATTATAATAGAATTGACAATGTCGAAAGTGTAAAGTCTACAGCTTATGAATTTTACTCCATAGAAGTGAGACTGGAAAGTTGTGCTTTTGAAATAGCACAAGCACTTTTATTGCTTATTGAGCTCTTGTGCCTGTCACTCACACAGTGTATCAAGTGCTCTGCATGGAAATAGCAAGCGGGAGAAAATCGCCTGGCTGTTCGCAACATGCAGGGAGAAAGAACTCTAGTTCAAGCCTCAGGCCACACAGGAGCAGTAAATGCGCATTTTACCTGCCGTAGCTTATCTTTTTTCAATGTTGTGGCACGTTGTATTTCCGCCGTACATGTTCTCAGCACAATTGCATAGTGGCACGGTTATTTCTACAAATCGTATGTGTCCTGAGTATACGCTTGTTGATCTCTGAAGGTCACTCTCACTATGCCTGAGAGCCATGGGTGCTCACCCTCCTGTCCGTGGCTGGCCCAGCTGAGCAGCAGTGCAGTGCAGCCCCCACCCATGCAAGACAGGTCATACAGTGCACCTTTGGTGTTCTGAGCAGGACACAGCGTATCCGTCCGGCATGGCAGTGACATCAATAATAATGATGGTGAGTGTTTGTGGAAGCCATAAGAGCCCATTAACATGCATTTATGGATTATGAGTGTGTTTGTTGCTCGGAATCATTTCTCCTAATCAAGTGCATTTTTTTGCAAAGTGTAATTTTGTTAAGAAAAACCGTTTCGAGCAACAAAAACACACATAATCCAATAATGCTTTGTGTTTTCAAGTCTTCAAAATTGCTCCTTCACACTGTATGATGAGGTGGCTATGTTAGATAACTTTAAAGTGATGAACAATAACTGTTGTCTTGTAACATAGAAATACATGAGTACACTCTAGGAACAAATCGTCTATTTGGGAGTATTTCTGCTACACAGCAATAATCAAAATCTTGCTTGCTCGCATTTCCTTTTATCAAAACTTCGCTCTTTGCACTTTTCTGTCAAGAATGCTATGTCGCTTTGATAACACGCGCGTCATTCGTGACCCGGAAGTCCCGGGACCGTGGTGATAACGCGTGGAAAGTACGTGAGGTGGATGACGTTATAGTTGTGGGGTAGCAATACTCCACAAATACTTGATTTTTTTCTTAGAGTATAGCATAGTAAACTCATTTTTGGTCGGCTTCTTGCACCTAGTGTAAAGTCGAAATAGAAGATACTTTATTGGCTGATGTCTCACTATTAGGCAGAAGTTTGTTGCCTTCAAAATGAACATCGTAGGTATACATTTATATCATAAAATAATTTTTCAAGGTCTTCATTGTTGGTGGCTCTATGTTCAGACCTTTTTTCCTTGTTTTTTTATTATATTTCATACTTGTCACTGGATTCTGAAAATACGACAGCTAGACTTTTTCGCACATATCAGCTGTCGATTTTTACACATAGCATGGTTGTAACAATCACCTGTACTTTTCTATGTTCCAGCAGTGCCATGGGATCAGGTGCCCCACTGTCATGTAATTGTACAGTGTATCTCGGACAAAACACACAAGGCCAACAAGTAGAGAGCGACTACCAGTGACTGTGTCCTTCTGTTCAAATTGCACGTCAACAGAAAGAATGCATTGTGATAGTTGGAACAGCTTGAATTGTATGGTGAGAATCTGCACAGCTGCAGTTTAATCGTTGAGAAGTGCATCATTCAGCAATTCCTTGCACCTGAGGATTCAAAATTAATTAAATTCTGCATTTAATATACCAAACCTTGACGTTGATATAAATCACACTGTAGTGGTAATGTGCAAATTAACTTCGGCTACCTTGAATTTTTAACATGCACGTAACTCAAAGTGCATATGTGTCTCTGCATTTCACTGCCATTAGAAACAGCAGCCATGGTCGGCAACCAAAACCGTGTTTTCATGTTTGGTAGTGCACGAATGAAACCATTGAAGCGCGTAGTTTTGCTTTTGCTCTATATAGGCGTTCAGGATACATGCATTATTATAGCACAAATGATTTTATGTATATATAAGCTCTGGAAAGTCATTTTCCGCGGAATATTTAGATGCAAAAGGAGCGTCACTATTCCTAGTATGTCCAACAGGCTTTAGCACCTGTGTAATGTTATCATATCGCATGCTTGTCCTCTTCAACGGTCAACCTTTCTGCATGTACTGTGTAAGTTTTAATTTTTTTTTCATATAGTGTTTGCTGACATAGGTTTCTCTATAATGTACTTGTATACTCTGCAAATAGTTATCATCTATGCAGCTTTGCTCATATTACTGCTGAAAGTATTTATTGCTTTTTGTATGGTGACTATGCATGCATTTACTTATGCCTTTTGATGCGCCTGTGCAGTGGTTTAGCCTGAAGAGGGCTGCTGGTGTGCTCTAAACTTGAAACTGGCGACTTCGAACAAATTTGAAGGCTGATAACCATTACTACTATATTCAGACAAGCTGTGATAGCTCCACGAAAATATATTTAAGATTCTGTAAACTGTGCCAGGTAAATGTTCCTAAATTCCTCTATTGTTGTCCATGTTTCATGCACCTGAAACATAATTACTTTGTCATGGCACATTATAAAATGTTATTCTGCCCATTTGTGCTGATCAACATTGCAGCTGAGGCCAGCAGCAAGATATACATGCAAGGTACTGAATCTTTGCATCACATTCCTTGCCCAGCAGTGCACTGAAATTTTTTTCAAGCGAAATGAGAGACTGATATACAGCAGTCTCTCATTTGAAGGAAGTCGGCACATGTGCACACTTTGAAACCTTTTTGAGGAGTGTTTTCAGAAGAAGCAATAGAGTATTTACATGTTAACAACAGCATTATTTGTATCGAGGAGCTTAGTAACAGTGAATTGTTTTATTTATGTATTGTCGAGAATTTGTCAGAGCTGTGCCAATCTTCCAGCCCACGTCACCTGACATGGCTTGTTATAGTGTTGTCAATATGCCGGACTATGTAAATAAACTATGTGTCATCTTGCAGACATGTACCAGAATGTGATGCATTGCGTTTTTCCTTGACATCACATTGTCGGGGGCTCTTTTCTTATATATCGTCGTAGGCTGCTGCCCACGAAAATGTATAAAAACTGCTTGTGAGTGGGCAGAAGCAGAAACTATACATGAAATTGTTCCAAGAGGGTTCGAGAAATGCCGAGTTGGCACATAAGAGTGGTGAGAGATTTCTCTCGTAAGTTACTGCCTTGAAACCTCATGTGCTCAAGACTGCGTGTATCAGCATTGTTGTTTTATAGCAGTTCATCCTGTTAACTACTACTCAATGTATGTATGTATGTATGTATGTATGTATGTATGTATGTATGTATGTATGTATGTATGTATCTTTTAAACAAAAACTTACGTTTTTTTTTCTTTAGTGTAACTTTCATAAAAATTTTGCTATTTGATTTCTAGTTCTTTTTCTATCTCATTTTCATATCTCAATTATGTTTTCTACTGCGCAAAAATTAATGTGACCTTACAAAAAATATGTGCATTCAAACAAGATGTTTCACTTAACAACGTACAGTTCTCAGCAAGAAGTTGGGAACTATGCAACCAACCAGCAAAAATAAGTTTATAGGGCAGCTCCTCTGTGTAACATTGCTTCTACACATTGCGTTTGTCTAATATGTACAACAGACTAGACGACTTCAACCAGGAGGACCAAGCTTTCGCCCGTGGCTGTACATATTTTTACATATGTGCGTGGTATCTCTACGTATTGTCATACGTGTTGCCAATTACTATTAAGGGCACAAAACTAGGCAAGCTGAATATGCGGATTTTTGTTTGTTCACCTGTCATCTATACTGTAACTGCTGTTGATAAAGAATAAACTCGCGTTTAAAATTTTCATGTACTTACCAAGGGAAGAGTAGCCCTTTATGACGAAAAAGAATTTGCCGTAATGTTTTCCCAGGCGTACTGTTTTGCCCTCTCCTCAGAACTCGATAGCCTGCTGGAGTCCTTTATAGCCATTGACAGAGGCATTACACGGAGCTGCGCAACACGACAGAGACCGAGAGAGAAGACACAAACACATCACTGCGTTTGTGTGTTTTCTCTCTGTCCCTGTCGTTTTGCGCAGCTGGTCGATTCCACGAAAGATCGAAAAAGGGTGTATATTTGATGTTTCCGATTTTACTGATAATTTTGTATGTTGTGCACATATGATTGCACAGCACGAAATCGCAGTTCGTTTTCAAATAATTTTTTTTTTCAACACAGCAAAATTCGACAAGTGTCGCCGGTTGACGACGACCATTTTACGAAGAATGCGTTTTCGTAACTTCGGAACCGTGGTGGCAGCTACTCAAGCTATATATTACAAATATCTTTCTTTTTGGCGGAAGTAGAAGTAAAGAGGAAATAGCTTTTATCATTTCATGGAATTCTGAATAAATTATGTATTTTTAAAAATTCACGAAAAACGCTGCGTTTTTGAAAATTAGTCAAATTTGGGACGCTATGGCTACTTCTGTGAACACCTTAGCTTGTTCATATTTGCAGTATGAATAGGCCTTTATGTGAATAATGAACCTCTGCATTTGTATTTCTCTAATAATATTCAAAGTAGTAAATTTTCATGCTCGAAACAGCAAAAAGAGAAAAGTGCTCCTCCATTCAAAAATCTATAATAAAAAAAACCCAATCTCAATTTTGTTCAAAGTCCCCCAAAATGTTCTCAAAGGACTGCAGAATGATATTATGAAAAAACATGTTGCATCATTTTTATTACAACAAAAGCAGAAAATGTCAAACATTGTGTTTCCAGAGCGTGGTGGCCACTGCGTAAAGGACATCTCTAGTAACAAGAAAATACAGTAACACGTCTTTTTTCTTCTCTGAGCTTCGCTAAACAGCAGTAATGAGTGGGAACTGTTTTGTAAAGAAAAAAAAAGATCGTTCCCATTAAATGCATTTGCGACACCACTTACATTCCTCGTCGACGGGCAGCACGGACATTTTCATTCCTCTGGATAATTTTTTTTAGTAAATGCGCTTATATAAAAGTAACGAAGCTAAACGCGAAATATGTGTAGCTGAGTCGATCATGCATTGTAAGAATGTGAGAAATCGCAAATGGCGGCAGTGGTGAACGGCGAGTACCGCAGTGCAACCTAAGCACAGCAGCCACACATTGTTTGCCAGGCTTTGTCGCTATGCACGAGAAAAAGCTGGGGTGTCGATTGCGTTGGTTACACGATACATTTTTCACCGCTCGTCGCCCTCCCGCCCGGTCTCTGGATCCGCACAGTGCGGATCGTGTGGCCCGCGCTACAAGCACTCGTGTAAACGGAGTAGCATGCGTTAGGCGGACAGATCCAAAGGGCGGCGCGATGGACGCCCGCCTGAGCGGGCGACAGCAACGAGTACGGCTGTGCCAGTCAGCCAAACACCACCTGAGATAGAAGTTAAGCATCCAAATTGTGCTTCACTTTGATGCGATCACTATCCTACGCTCTGAAGGTGGCTATGGGTAGGCGTTATAGCCATGGCCGAGATTTTGTACGGACTGCCTCATGGTGCACAAAAAGAAAATTCCGCTGCAGCAGAATTTTCGTTACGTAGAAGATATCGGATCGATACTCTTTTGCGGAGGGTCATGAAGCAGGATGCGCGCTCAATTCAAGAGGGAAACCAGATCTGCCAGCACTCCTTCAAGAGAAAGAAGGATATGCAAAACAAAGCAGATGCAATGCAAACAAAACGTGTTTTGTCCGTGGCCAGAACTGCTGCCACCAATCTTCACGTGATCGATTCTTTTTAAACTCTGCATTCATCACATAAGGTTTGACAACGTACACATTTGGGGCGAACAAAAACCACACCTCTTGGCGACCGCTCTCCAGAAATTCATTTCCATTCATGAAGAGACCTTGGCTTTTATACCAATCTCTCAATTCTGGCACAGCACATCACCATAAGAGACGCATGGAGGAAATGCGTTCTTTAGCACTCAAGATATGAATTATACTCAACTGAAATAGATGAAAGAAAAGGAGGCTACAACTGAAAGTGCATACTGTGGACTGAGGGATGTGTAACACTGGCGTGAAGTCGCAAACCACGCGAATGCATTTAATTGGAACGGTCTTTTTCTTTACCAAACAGTTCCCAATTTCCGACCATAGATCATTACTGTTGTTTAGCGAAGCTCAGAAAAGAAAAAAGACGTGTTACTGTATTTTCTTGTTACTAGAGATGTCCTTTGCGCAGTAGCCCCCACGCTCTGGAAACACAATGTTTGACATTTTCTGCTTTTGTTGTAACATAAATGATGCAACATGTTTTTTCATAATATCATTCTGCAGTCCTTTGAGAACATTTTGGGGGACTTTGAACAAAATTGAGATTGGGTTTTTTTATTATAGATTTTTGAATGGAGGAGCACTTTTCTCTTTTTGGTGTTTCGAGCATGAAAATTTACTACTTTGAAAATTATTAGAGAAATACAAATGCAGAGGTTCATTATTCCATGGCCGAACGACCCATCTTGCTGATCTCCAAGGCACGTGTGGCTCCCATTAAGAAAACGACGCTACCAGGCCTGGACCTTTTGGGCGCACTGGTTGGCGCTAGACTGCTGACATACGTGAGCAGTGCACTCAACGACATTCATATTGAGTACAATATGTGGACCGACTCCACGATTGTACTGTCATGGATACGACGAGACTGCACGAGGTGGAAGCAATTCGTTGCTAATCGTATCACGGACATCAAGTGCAGAACAGAACCATCCCGATGGAGATATTGCCCAGGATTGGAGAATCCGTCTGGTCTACTATCGAGAGGTGTGACGTTAGACAAAGTTAGATCCAGCTCAGTGTGGTGGCATGGTCCTGACTGGCTGCACGGTTCAGTGGAGAAGTGGCCTCTCCAACCTATCATTTCACCGGACATGGATGAAGCTGCCAGAAGCGAGATAGCAGCTGTTCAAGTAGTGACGGCAACGGAGAGACTTATTCCGATTATAAACATTGAGCGTTTCAGCAAGCATCAGCACTTGCTACGAATCACAGCTTGGGTGTTTCGATTTACAGACCGCTGCCGACACAAAACAGAAGAAACTAGCCACCTGACTGCGACAGAAGTCCTGCTGGGCCGAGCACTACTGGGTAAACACATCCAAAACCAAGAATTTCATGCAGAAGTGAACTGCCTAACACGCGGACGGACACTGAAACACACTTCCTGCATTGCTAACCTTCGCCCGTTTATAGATGCTGACGGAATTCTCAGAGTCGGTGGACGCTTGTCGCTCCTGAAGTCACCGCTAACAGTCAAGCATCCAATACTTCTCCCAGCAAAGCATCATTACTCCGGTCTGGTTGTCATCAGAGCACATCAGCAAGTCCTACACAACGGTATACGAGAGACGCTCACCCAGCTCAGAGAGCACTACTGGATTTGTCGCGGGTGTGTCTTGGTGAAAAAAGTTGTACGCAGTTGCAACGTGTGCAAACGATTCGCAGCCAGACCAGGAAGTGCTCCAACAGCGCCTTTGCCAAGTCACCGGATAGAGCCAACAAACCCTTTCGAGGTTGTTGGTGTAGACTTCGCAGGCCCGCTCTTAGCACGCACGCAAGACGGCGACGCAAAGTGCTACGTAGCACTTTTCACCTGTGCTGTTTCGCGAGCAATTCACCTTGAGCTCGTCTCCAACATGACAGCTGAAACATTCATATTATGCTTGCGACGGTTTGTCAGCCGGAGGGAACTGCCCCGCGTTATCTATTCGGACAACGCGAGGACCTTTCAAAAGACGTCAGCGGATTTAAAGCGCCTATGCCACATCTTCAAGAAGAGGACGTCGCGAACCATCCAACCGTCAACGGCATTCTCTGGAAGTTTATAGTGCCCAATGCACCATGGTGGGGTAGATGGTGGGAGCGACTGATAAGATCGGTAAAGACTTCGCTGCGTAAGATTCTCGGCAGAGCCTGTCTCAACTTTGAAGAAATTATGACAGTGCTGACAGAAGTCGAAGCAGTAATCAACTCTAGGCCTCTAACCTTTGTCGAGACAGATGAAGCGGAACCGTGCACTTTGACTCCAGCCGATCTACTGCTTGGACGTCGACTAACTGCTTTGCCATATGACACGGTCGACGTTGACGCCAACTCGAGACGATCGGATGTCATTCGTCGACATGCCTACAGAAGGCTTCTAACCGAGCATTTTTGGAAGCGATGGCGGAAAGAATATTTGCTGCAGCTCAGGTCTGCACATTTCGCAGGCAATCAACGAGCCACGGACTTAAAGGAAGGTGATATCGTTATCGTACATTCCGAGGCGTCACCTAGACAACTATGGAAACTTGCAAGAATCCTTCAGGTTTTTAGAAGTTCAGATGGGCATGTCCGTTCGTGCAAGGTTAAACAGCAAGGAGGTCTGATTGTGACAAGGCCCATACAAAAGCTATACTCGCTGGAACTCTGTAATTAACTTCATTTGCGCGGCCGGGAATGTTGTTTCCATCGCGAGCACCAGCGAGCCGACAGAAGAGGAGAAAGAAGTACCAGTGAGCACGAGAGAAAACGGGGACATAGAACTACTAGCAGGGTCTTAATGGTCTCACTCAGTGTCAAATAAAGCCCTCTTTTAATCACCTCGACGGTGTCGAGTTCTTCAACGGCTTCTCGACGCCATATCCCAAACACTCCTGTCCAGCCATACGCATTTTAATATATATAAAACTGACGAAATGACCGCGAGAGCACATAGACAGTGGCATGTAAATCAAACCATAACATGACATGCAATCGCGGTTTTCATGTTACCAGCTGCAATTTATGTCCTTTGTAAACTCACGTCACACTATGCTAATTTCCATACATATCCTATTAACGAAACGGCCGCGACTGCACCATGAGCGTGGCATGAAATAGCGTCGTACATGACACACATGCCACAATTTTGATCAGCTTCAAAAATGACAACTTTGAAGGTGAAGGCAAGCAAGTGGGGGCGATGTGCGCTCACACGAGCAGCCAAACTCTCTCCCGATAACTCGAAATATCCATAATCGGAGTCACTGTACAACTTTGCAGAGCGGTTGGCCACGTCTTCGCATGACGTAGCTCATACTGAGCGCGATAGTACATCCCATTAATGAAACGGCCACGAGAGCACCAAATCGTAGGCAGCTAGATATATAGATACGACGCTCAACGGCGCAGAAGTTCGCTAAGAAATGCTTCGAATTTAAACGGGATACCGTGTGAGTATCAGCTGTCAGATGACATTTGGTGGCCGCGAAAATCAACCTGGTGTGACAGTCCAGTTACTCGGACGAGATATTTACCCGAAGCTCACAGCTCAACTTCGTTCTCTTGGAGTGCACAGAAGTCTTGAACGCTGTCCCTCATCCCACTTTGTCACCCTTTGGGGGATAGATGAGTAACAAATGCTAGTTAAATTAAAATTTTAAGCATATTTGGACTTCACAACATGACATGTAAGATGTATTTTTACTGTGTTTATTGTGTAAAAGTGTATAATATCCCTATCCAAGCCACTGTTATCTGAGATAGTGTCAACACTGCCGGTTGACATAAACAAGAATATTAGGTTCGCAGAGTCATGCCCGCCCCTGCAGTATTTTACTGGCTTTTTACTAGGTGGTTGCTCTGCTGCATCTGTTAGAACAACCAGCTGAAATAAGATTCAAAAGCATTGATGGCTTTTTCGACTTTGTCAATCGTACACTGCATATATGTACCAAAGGAGGTATGCACAAAATTGCATGCATTATAATATTTTCATAACTTATGTGGTATCATGCCTCTAATCTGCACAAGATATATGATGGTTCGTGGAAAGTGCTGAATCCTAGAATAACTTGACCACTTAAGTTCTGCTACAAAGAGCCATGGTACATAAATGGTATGTGCAGCTGTCTTCTCTTACGCTGCTGCTTATTTCTTCAAAAGTTATCTGTAGTATACTAATAAGCTATGCACGTATGCTGTATTGTGAGAAAACAGTTTAGATCAACGGGATAATTCTATGTGCAGCAGGAAATGCAAACAGGCGATGTTTTAAACTGAGCAGTTATCCCAGCAATCGGACATGGCAGAGCTATTCGGCGGGTGGTTTAGTGAGAAATAGCTATCCTCATGTCTGATGTCGACGAATGTCTGAATGCTAGGAATGAGGCTTGGGCGTAGTTGGTTCATGCTTATAACAGTAAAAAAAAGCAGCTCAAAATTATGACAGTACACAGGAGGAAGAAGGCACGACAACAGCGCTGACTTAAACGTGATTTTATTTTTTCGGCATGTAGCCGCATATATACCACGACAGTAAAAAAAACAGAAATATTTTTTTAAAGAAACTCACATGTATGGTGCCCTTATCTCTCGTCAACATGTATCACCGCTGAGCACCGCAAACGGGTGCTGTACATATCCCCTGCATTAAAGAAAATCTATTTCTTTTTTTGAAAGGGTGAGAGATGGCATGCTGACACAGCTACTCTCTATACGTTTAATTTCTACAACCTCAGTTATTTCTCTAGATGTATGATCTTTGTTTTTTGCTATATTTTTTCTGAAAAGATTGGTTTACAGCCACTAATTGCAGTGGCCATATACAAGCAGCACCTGGAAGAACACGAATAGTCAGCGTGACATCGTAACTTCAGTGTCGTGGCCCATTGACATGAATAATGTCACATACCTGCCCAATACGTCGTGAAACCCTTTCCCTCAATTACGTGTGACCATACCTGCAGATCACGGCCTGTGGAATGTGGGTATGCGCCTCGCACTATTCACGGTTTATTAACCTAGGAACGGCTTGAATGCACTTCGGAAATCTTAACGTGAGAGCATTAAGAAGATCGTGCCACAGAAATAATGTTGCCAGTGTCAGTGGCTTCTCGGCGAGCAAAAATGAGAATGAACGTATACAACAAACATCACAGTTTGGGCTGGTTTCAAACCCTGGTGGCGTGCAGCACATATTGGTAAACCTAATATATGTGCTTTTACCGCGAGAGCCCATATTGTGTCATCACCCATAAGCTACACCTGCGACATCAGTGCAGTCAACATGCCTGGTAAGCCCTCGATATGCCGAGTTTCACAAAGTTTTCACAAAGACACCAATCAGCCTAGTAACGCTTGGATCAAAGAGTAAAAAAATGCAGCATGGGCATCTTCTCACTGACTGCTTCACATGAAATTGATTCCCACGGAGCATGGAATTCACTGTACTGTATATGGATTTAATCCATGTGAATGTTTAAAAACACCACTTTTCAACCTTATTTTCGTGCCTTTTACTGCAATGTGAATAATGAGTATACCCAATGAATACACCAGGAGTACTTTTGAAAATTCAGTATGTGTAGAACCGATGTCTTAAGTTAAAACAATGCAACAGAATAATGGAAGGAAGGGCCTCTGGGCTTTGGAAATACTTCACTAGCCAACGTGAGCAGATTACTCGCCCTGTCATATTCATAACGAGTTCTCCCTGAATAGAATCAGGGCTTTCCAATTTTGTACACAAAATGTGATCGCTATCGCAACCCATCATGTAAGCCACGTTACATTTAGGAATTATTAATGACAATTGGATATCGGCTTGAAAATGTGCAGGAAAAGCAGCTCTTGTGTGAAAGCAAAAGCTTCTGCTGAAATAAAATGTCATGTTAAAAATTTGCCAAATTTGAGAACACAAGAACACAGGAATGTGCTAATAGTGAATTTTAGAACCGCATCGAATACGAATCGAATGCTATTCGAATAGTAAGGCAACCATTTTCAAAACAGCTCTGAAATTTCATACCATTTCATTTCCAAGAGGTATTCATAAACAAAAGAATGTTACAATTACTTTTAACCGACGAAAACTACTACAATTATGTAAACTGAGGTAAGCTCATATGCATCAGCAACTAGAGGATTCAGCAGATTTTGTAACTATACAATGAAATACAGCAGTCACTACATTATTCAAGGTGCCACTTTGTCATCAGCCTTTTATTAAAACTGAATTGTGGCATAAGAATGAAGCAATATTGAACTGAACATCACCCATGCAGCTAACCATTTAGTGAAAACACAAACTGGTATTCCCTCCATGGGCCTTGGCCCTAAGACAGCTAAATATCATGGTGGAATACTGCATCTGCAAGAGCAGTTTACATGAATATAACACTTTTGCCTGTTGTCAGTCATGTAAACGCGTATAAAAATTGCCCTTCTGTATCCAAATGCAGCCGCAATCCCCGTCTCATGACTAATCTCATGATGATGATAGTTGGTTGGCGACACTGCAGTTTTTAACAAAACGCCTTTATCTGGTGATCAGTACAGTGTTGAGAGACCTTTAGAAGATGCAGTGGCGTTTACCTTGGCAATTCAATTGTTAAAATGAGTAAGAATGACCCCTGGCAGTTGTAATACTTCGTTACTGTGGGGTTTCCCCGTCCATGCTGATTATTTGAAAAAAATTGAAAAATTATTGGTATTTCGAATACAAACTATTCGATTCAGCGTGAACACTGTTTGATTCGTTATTCGAAATTTTCGAATCTTCGCACTGCCCTACAAGACAAGGTGGCTGCTTGCATAGCTCTTTACATCAATGGATGCATTAGATTTTTGTAAGAGGCATTACGTCACATTAGGATATTCAGACCATGCCAAGGACAGCCTTTTTGTGCATTTTGTGCAAACCTGTGCATTGACCAAAGGTCAATGCACAGGTTTAGCAACTTATTAAGTATACATACTTATCAAAGAGCATGACACAAACGGGCATTGTGTGTTTAATAAGGAACATCATCTCCTAACAACTATCCTGCAGTCACTCAACTTGTTACTCCCAAGTAACCCATAATAAACATTTATTACTAATCCATGTCAATTTAACTGATCCAATGCGTCATAACTTTTGTGAATCTTACATAACCTGAAGATAAAGGCCCAATAAATGGTCACGAATGTAATGCATAACTGCTTCTGGAGAAAAGAATGTTGTTTTTTAGCAGCGAAGCTCCGTATAGCATCACCTAGTTGCTTGTCGCGAAACTCGGTGTAGCGTTTACTGGTGTAAACGTTTGTTTGAAACGCAGACAGGGGAGGCGAGCGGGCGTGGATTCGGCAGCTGCGGGCGCTCCGGCGGGTGAGGGAGAGAGTGACGTACGCGCGCTCCTGCGAGGGAAGCGTGCGAGGGGAGCGTCACGTCAACGCCCAGCTGCGGCGTGACCTACTTGGCACCGCTCCAACACCTACGCCGACGGAAGCGCGTTACCTCGCGTTTATGCTGACGGACGGACAGAGTTACATAGGCTAGTCAAAGAGCTGCTTCGCATCTAAAAGGAAAGAGACCATGATTGCTTCAGGAGTTTCGCCCAAGCTCTTCGTGAGGAAATGCCAGCAGCACCAATGAAATCAGAAGGAACTGAGCCAAGAAAAAAGGGACAGGAACAGTTAGGATGCTGAACTAACAACTGACTTTAATTCGATGAAGACGCGAACGGCAAACCGATATGAGCATGCGCAGCAACAACCTTGAATCACTGAAAGGCAACCTATCACCTATCACTGTCAAGAAACCGGACCTCATTGTCGTTCAAAAACACAGATGGCGCACTCACACACTTATCAGGGCCAAGTTTGTGAATCTGAAACGCTTCAATAATTTCACGTTCTTTCTGTGTTTTAGCCCTCCCAGTCACCGCAACGTTGCTGAATAGAGGGGCGCAACCCCACACTTTGCAGTGAATAGGTAGATTTCCACCCGTGCCCGTAGGAAGTAAATTAGCGTGCTCGCGCATTCTATCATTCACACACCTACCCGATTGCCCAATATATTCTTTGCCACAGGTCAGGGGAATACTGTAGACAATGCATGTATCACACCTGCTGAATCTGTTGACGTGCGCCGTATTACACCTGGACATACTATCCCCATGCCGCGCAGCGCGCTTACATATGCTGGCCAAAATGCAGGGCGCAGAAAACACGAGCTTGACGCCGTTTCTCCCTGCCACCTTCTTAAGATTGTGCGATACGCCATGTAAGTATGGCATAACAACTACTTGCTTCTTTTCTTCACATTCCTTACGCTGTAAGGAATGACTTGCGCCGCACATGCTCTATGCTGGTTTTTGGGTATTTATATGTATCGTTCCTTTGAAAAAATAAACAGTTGAGAGTTAGCGCTCGTGTGTCTCTTGCTTGTCCTTGTCTTTTGTGCGCGCTAAAAAAGTTTAAATTATGGTTCCTTACGCTGTCTAGAAAGCTGTTTCTTTTTCATGTGCAGAGATTCCGCTACCGCCTCAATCATAACCTGAGAGTAGCCTGCATTCAGCAGCCTCTCAACCTGCTGATGCAAACCGGTTTACATTTGGTGCGTACTTTTTTCCAATGCATTGGAAATGCGAAGGTTGGCAACTGCTCGCTTTACGAGCTTCGAATGGGAAGACTCATACGGAAGGAGCATCTTTTTAGCCCTAGGACTGTACATCCAGCAGATATGAAGATGGGAAAACATTAGTGACAAATCTAAAAGCCTAATAGAATTATCAAGTGGTTCTTCATGAGTGAAACATAGATTAGTGGAGCAGGACTGAAACACCTGCAAGATGTCACGGATGGCACTAGTGAGGCAGTCACTTGGTCTAATATTTAAAAGTATAAGGAAGTCATCTATGTATCTGAATGTATGGGCAACTCGTCCATCATTTAAAATTGTAAACACAGAGTTGTCAAATTTTGCAAGGTATATGTTACATAGAATAGGCGCCACGCAGGAACCAATGCACACACCATTTTTCTGCAAGAATAAATTGCCTTCGAAATTCCCAAAAGTAGCTCGAAGATAAAACATTAAAAGTTCCATGAAGTTGTTCGTCGACAGGCCGCAACTACTTGAAAGGCCGTCTCCCCATTACATTCAATAAGTTCCTGAACCGCAACAAACAGTTCTTGATGGGGAAAGGAGTAATAAAGCTTCTCTATGTCCTCCGAGAACGCAGAGTTTGCTGTCATATTTGCCGACATCAAGACACCAATCACCTCCCTTGAAGAGTCAATGCGAAAAGGATCATCAATGGTCAGCGACTTCAGGAAACGTTGCAGGACCCTTCCGGCTAATTTCTGCCAGGAACCTGTTTCTGTGACAATGGTTCGCATGGGATACTCCGGCTTGTGGGTTTTCACCGTAAAGAAGGCAGAAAGCACATCACCCTTACTCTTCCTGACGGCCTTCTCTAACGACTCGAGGTTCTGCCGTTTTAAAAGCTTCAAAGCCTTCATTCTTCCCCTTGACGGCTTCTCGTTCACCACCTTGAAATTCTTAGCTATAGCTTCGCTAGCCTTCTTATTGAATGAGGCATATATCGCAGCTAGGCCACTCACCCCCGGAAAAAGCTGTGCGTGTGTACTGTAAGTGTGGCCTATTCTTAATCTGCAGAGTGTGACTTCTGTGCGACGAGTTTTTGATGTTTCTGGCCACTTACCTAGGTCGGGCTTAACCATGTGCAGTTTATTCTGTGTTTGGCTGTCCCATAGATGTTGCCAGTGTGACATGAGTGTTTTCTTCAGAGCGGGCTTTAGGTGCAGTACAGGGACCTCTCTGGACGTGTCAGAGCCGTGTGCATGGGCAGATGTGGCAAGCCTGTCAGCCAGTTCATTGCCCTCGATATCTCGGTGTCCAGGCACCCAACAGATCACAACGTTCGGCTGGGAAGAATAAATGGTGCATAAAAGTGAATAGAGTCGCACGATTACTGGATTTTTGTGTTTTTTCAGAGTTTCAACGCTTTCACGACGCTTAAAGAATCCGTGTGTATAACACCTTGGGCATGTTTGATTCTTTATTGTGCTTAAGAGCTACTAATATCGCGTACGCGCCTGCTGTGAATATGCTGTCACTTGAGTGCAGTGTGCCAGTATCTGTCAGGGACGGGCCCACCGCCGCGTAAGATACGCCAACATGAGACTTCGATGCGTCTGTGAAAAATTCAGGACAAGGATATTCGTGTTGCAGTCAAGAAAGTGCGTGCGGATATGTAGAGCAAGCGCGTGGTTTGTAACTTCCATGAAAGACAAATCGCAGTTCATAAGCTGCCATTGCCACGGCGGGAGCTACACAGCAGGAGTCATCACCTGGTGTTCGAGAAGTGGGACGTTCATTTCCTCAGCAAGAGCTCTTACACGCAGAGAGTATCAGAGAGTATGGCTCTCTCACTGCAGGATGGTTAGGGAAAAAAGAAGTGCTGGACATATCGTTTACCGCATTGTATGCAGGATGCTTGTCTCTTGCGGTTATTTTGGGGAAATACAAACATGCAGGTGCAACTTCAGCGACCATTCGTTTGCTTCTAAATAAAGGCTTTGTACTGGACTTGTCCTGAAGGCGCCTGTAGAAAGGCGGATGCCTAGATGGTGGAATAGAGCCAACATCTTCAAAGCGCTTGGGGTGGCGGACTGGTAGACTATAGCTCCGTAGTCTATACGTGTGCGTATAAGGCTCTTGTATAGATTCATAAGGCATTTTATGTAACTGCCACAATTCGTGCGCGACAAAACCTTTAAAAATGTTCATTGTTTTCATGCACTAGTTTCTAATATATTTGATATGTGACACAAACGTTAGTTTCATGTCCAGCACAACTCCTAGAAACTTATGTTCCGTTTTTACAGGCAGACGATGGCCCTGCAGGTCAATATCGGGATCGGGATGTAGGCCTCTCCTCCGGGAGAATAGGACGCAGGTGCTCTTTTGTGGGTTGAGGCTTAAGCCATTTTCATCTGCCCATTTCAATACCTTATTGAGACCAAGCTGAACCTACCTCTCACATTGCAGGGCTGCGTCATTTAAAGCCCATCTGGACATCATCTACGTATGTCGAGTAGAACATAGTGCGTGGGATACATAGACGCAGGGAATTCATTTTTATTATAAAAAAGTGTGCAGCTAAGACACACCACCCTGTGGTACTCCAGTTCCTAGACAAACGTCGCGACAAAACGTTGCCCAGTTGAACACGGAAAAGTGCGGTCTACAAGTAGCTTTCTATTAGGTTCAGCATTTTACCAGGGATACCGAGTTCTGAGAGGTCTCTCAGTATTCCAAATCGCCATGTAGTGTCGTACGCTTTTTCCATGTCTAACAACACAGAAAGAATTGTTTGCGAATGAAAGCTTGACGAATTTGTGTTTCAATCCGTATGAGGTGGTCAGTAGTGGACCGTCCCTCTTGAAAGCCACACTGATGTGGATCAAGCAGGCGCTTTGATTCCAGGAAATGTATTAGTCGGCGGTTTATCATTTTCTCAAATATCTTACAGAGGCAACTTGACCGAGCTATTGGTCTGTATCGCGAAACAGAGGATGGATCCTTGCCCTGTTTCAAGATAGGAGCTACTATAGCCTCTTTCCAGGATGTAGGAATTACGCCGGAAAACCATACGACATTTTAAAGGGAGAGTTTTCCGTGTTTCGGGAGGTAAGTGTACCAACATTTCATATACTACACGGTGGGAACCTGGGGAGCATTTGTTGCAGCAGTTTAGCGATGCCTGCAACTCAGCCAAGCAGAAAGGTTTATTGTAGTCTTCGTGTTTTGTACATTTGTGTTCTAGTTTCTGTCTTATTCTTGCCCTATAGCGCTGGAAACTTTTAGAATAGCGCAACAACCTGGAGACGTGTTCGAAGTGGGCACCCAAGAAGTTTGCTTGGTTCTCCAGCGTTTCGCCCTGCATGTTAGTCAAAGGAAGTGAGTATTCCTTGTCGATGCACGCTATTAACCGGTTCCAGACTTTGCCTTCGTCTGTGCACGGTTGATTCCCGACAGGAACATTTGCCAACTGTCTCTTCGAGCCTGCCGGCGTGTCCTCCTTCCTTGGGATTTTACATTTTTAAAATTCGCTAGGTTCTCCGCTGTCGGGGAATCCCGGAGCAACCGCCCCGCTTTCTAGCGCTTGTTCCTAGCTTTTCTGCACTCATTGTTCCTCCAGGGACTGTCGTTTAGAGCCTGCGCTGCTCGCTTGAGGAATAGATTGAGAAGCAGCCAGAGTTAAAAGAGCTGTAAAATACTTCACAGCATATTCTATTGTAGGCCGGACATCTCGGCCCACGTCACGCGAGTAATAATTCGGAACCGTTTCCAATCGGCTGAGCCGAGCTTCCACCGAGGAGCCTGTGGAAGATGGTTCTTTCGGTTCGGCGCACTTAGAATTATCGGGAAATGGCAACTTCCATAAGGGTTTTTTAGAAAATTTCGTTTAAAATAGGTTAAAAAAGACGGCGATGAAATGCTAAGATCTATGGAGGAGTAGGAATTGTAAGCAAGGCTAACTTATGTGGGCTCCCTTGTATTAAAAAGGCATAGATTGGAGGAAAAAAGGGGCTATTCAATAAAATGTACTCGAGCGTCGCAGCGAGAATCGCCCCAAAGAACATTGTGCGCATTAAAATCCCCAATAAGCAAATAGGGCTCTGGGAGCTCATCTATTGATGTTTGTAGGTCCCTTTTGTGGAGCTGATGATGAGGTGGCATGTACAGTGACCATATTGTAATGAGTCTATTTAAAAGAACAGCCCGGACGGCAACTGCCTCAAGGAATGTTTGAAGCTTTAGATAATGACATGCTACAGTTCTGTTTACTATAATGGCTACGCCACGAAATGACGTCACGGCATCATCGCGGTCTTCGCGATTCGTTGACGGGTGTTAGATTATAATGACGGCTGTATTGACGTAGGACAGGGTTAGTATAGTGTTGGGTATTCAATGCAAGGAGAGGTCGTATCTCACGAGTACCTCACGAGCACTTTTGATTGTGTTCGCTGAGACGTCTCGTGAATACGTGTTAAATCGAAGGTTCGCCGTAATGATGAGACATTCTCT